>NC_133619.1:167736323-168036323 GCF_048593235.1 Sminthopsis crassicaudata | reverse complement strand
CTACTGCTGCTGCTATTGCTTCTTCTACTTCTACTTCTTCTATTGCTTTCTTCTTCTGCTGCTGCTGCTGCTGCTACTATTAGTGCTACTATTACACTACTATTAATGCTGATGAGGAGGAGGAGAAGGAGGAGGTGGAAAAGGATGACCTAACCCAAATACCTCATTTTATATTTAAGAGATCTGAGGATCTGAGGAGTTATATAACTTATACAGTTATATAGTTCCATGACTTACATAATGACAGAGATTCTAAGTAACAGAGTTGGAATTTAAGCCCAGGTTTTCTGACTCCAAATCTCGCTTTGTTCTTACTATTCCCTATGCTTTGAATGTTTTTCTACTCCTTTCTTTCTTTACTTGTTGAAGTCTTGTCAATTGTTAAAGCCCACATCAAAAGTCACGTCTTCTAGGAAGACTATTCTGATGCCCTCATATGTTTACCTTTAAACATCAAATAATATTTTATTTCATATCTATCTAATAACATCATCATTATCATTATCATTGTGATTATTAACAATACTATAAAAAGCAGTCAAGATGACAGAAAAAATGAAGCAATGCAGTAAAATCATCACTACAAACTTCTTCTAATAGATATAGAACAGAAAAAAACACATTCATTCCATTTCTCAATGCATCATATTTCAGAGAAGCAAACAGTTAAACCAGCAGACTGCTCCATGGAAAACACTTCAGCACTCCAGTACTCAGGAAAAGGCTGTGCATCAGGGAAAGATGAAGACTCAGACATACTGCATACTGGGAAACCCCCAAATCCGTACTAGAGTACTGTTATGGGAAAAGACGCCAACTGGAGGCTTTATTGCCCAATATTTAGTTTTAAGTCACAGATCCAGGATGAACTGAGGAGACCTGCCCATAGCAGTGGTGTCCCAGGGAAGGGAGGCCCCTGAGAAGAGGAGGAAGAGAAAAAAAAGAAAAGAAAAAAAAAAAAGGAGGAAATTCAGAAGCCAACAGCAACAGTAGTAGTGGACTCAGTCAAAGCAAAATCTCATTCCCAGTGTTTAGCACAGCCTGCAGATAATTAGTAGGATGGGAAACAAAGACTGAAAAGAAGCCTATAATTCTACTTCTCTAAGCCAGTGAAACTTTCCAGTAATCTGATTACTTTATACAGACTCAAACCCAAGTCAGGAATTGTAAAGGGCTGAAACTCTGAATAGGTGCACTGGAATCAGACAACCAAGCACTTAAGGCTAATAACTTGTCGGACAATACTCTATTAGCATATGCTTGGAAAATGGTCCTTCTCACTATTCTGTGCTGTCTCGATCTTTTGGTGTATACAGATAATCATAGGAGGGATTAGGGGGTGGAGAAAGATAAGCCAGGGTCACTTTTGAGGAGGACAACAAGAAGGGAGGTTGGTGGCAAGCTTTGTGGAGGTTTGTCTGTCTCCTTTACTTCTTCCCCTAAAGACCAAGGACTTTTGCTGACCCTGACTCTGGCTGATCCTGGGTAACCCAAATATCACATTTGGTTTCCAACATGTGAACCAAGGACCCTAATTTCAGTGAAGAAGTCCCTGATGATCAGGAAATAGGGTGAGTATGTTAATAGGCAAACAGGGAACTTACTTTGTTAAGAGCTAAACTAGTAACCTTTTCTAGCTGAAATGGGGCAGATATTAGGAAAAGATTCTCCCCCATCCCCAGCTCCACCCCCACCCTCTCCCCAAGAGGGTGCTATACAAAGCATACTTAAGTTGATCAAGAGACAAAGCTTAATTATAACTTGGGAGCAGATTGGAGGACTCTTGGGTACATTAGAACACATGTGCCCTTGGTTCTTAAAGGATATGGACTATGTGAATATTATAATGATAATGGTCCTGATTCAATTTCCAAGGAAACATTCTATATATATACAACATAATACAATTGGCCTTAAAGAATTCTGCAAGTTATAAAAAAAAAAGAAAAATTTTAAGAACAGCCAGATGAGGAAGTGTGAGGAAAAAGGAAGACAAAGCACAGATTAATGTCAGTATCGACAGAGGGCATGAGGAGTTAAGTGAGGTTGAAAGGGGCAATGATTCTCACTCTCACAAGGCAGCTTCAACTCCACCTATGGAGCAGGTCCTTGACACGCCCCCATCAACTTCACCTTCCTGGATGGAGGGAGGAGGAGTAGTGGGAGGAGCAGTGATACCACTACCACCTCCCCCTCCCAGCAATCACCCCCTCCTATGACTAAATTACAAAAGGCACTACTTAAAGCCACAGAAGAAGGACAGGATTTAGCTGATTTGAGAATAGAAATGTATCCTATGAGTCAACAGTTACTCTTCAGGTCAAGAAAGTGGGAGATACATTCCTTTTGATCTAGAAATCCTCAAAGACCTGAAAAAGGCTTGCTCTCTTTATGGGGCTACATCGTCTTATGTTAAGATGTTATTACAGAATTTGGCTTATGAAGTCTTAACCCCCTAGTGACTAGAAATCTATAGCAAGGACATGCTTAGAACCTGGACAAAACTTGTTGTGGCTTTCTGAATTTAGTGATTTAGTAGGATACAAGCCCAACAAAACAGTCATAGTGGAGTTAATTCTCCAATCACCTATGACCAACTAACAGGTGTAGGTTTTTATACAGACATTTCAGTACAGATTAATTACCCTACAGCAGCATATGAACAAATTGCTGGGCTGCTATCAAAGCATGGGGTTTTATCCCTAAGAAAAATGACAAGGGAGAAGCCTTCACAAAAATAGCACAAGGGCCAAATGAACTCTTTGCTGATTTTGTGGGACATTGCAGACAGCTGTCATATGAACTATTGGTGAAAATGCAGCAACAGAACTTATGATAAAGCAACTTGCTAAAGAAAATGCTAATGAGGTTTGTAGGACTATACTATGACTACGCAATGATGCTCCTTTAGAGGAGATCATAAGACGCTGTGCCAAAGTGGGCACAAATATCTTTTATAGCCAGGCTATGATGCAGACTTCCCAAAATCCCAACATGGGAAGACAGGGTCCCTTTTGGCACGGGACTTCCAGAGAGACTCGTCGATGCTTCCAATGTGGTAAAGTAGGGCATCTGAAAGCTCAATGTTGGCATAAAGACAAAGTGAGAAAACAGGGTGGGAAAACAAGACCCAAAACCCCATGTCAAAAATGCAACCGAGGTTTCCATTGGGCATCAGAATGTAGACTGAATCATGGAAACAGGATGAGGAGCCCAGGCCCAGGGCCCAGAACAAAAAATACTTGGGACATAATGGCAGCTGATGCTACACCCAGAGAGCCTTTAGAAGTTCAATACCCAAACATGACCAATCAGCCAGGAAGCAATCTGATGGGAGAAAGGGATTACACAATCAATCAGACAGGAAGCAACCTGATGAGAGAAAGGGATTACAATTGGGGAGAAGAGAGTTGTATGCAATGGGGACAACTGAGATACCCCCTGGAGAGATGAAATCTGATCCTCTCCAGCCCATGGATCCCTTGCCTCCAGGCACAGTATTCTTGACCATTTCACCTCCTGAGAGTATTTACAAAACAGTGTCCATTCATACACTGAGGTGGGAAACTGGGGAATGTATAGATAATATCCCAGTGACTAATACAGGTTGATAATGTGGGACCTATCAACCAGGAGAAGTAGTAGCATCAGGTTTATTGATACAGACTCCTAATAAGCAATCTGGTGATAGTTGCCCTGATTCTAACTCTAAGCAACAAAATCCAGGAATATACTGGACAGCAGCTGTGACAGCTGACCAACCTATACTCACTATCTATATAAATAGCACACCATTAGAAGGATTGGTAGACACAGGTGAATTAGAGGTGTTAGCTGGCCCAGTCACTGGCCAAAGATTAACCTACATGTTTGGCATAGGAGGATCAATAGCAGCTGAAGTTAGTGCTACCCCTTTGAGATGTACATTTGAAGGTGAAACAAGAGTTTTTACTCCTTTTATTGTTGAAAAAATCCCCATCAATCTGTGGGGAAGAGACATTTTACAACAATTAGGATTAAAAATGAGTATTTTGGTTTTTTTAGGCAGGGCTGCTGTTGAAGGCCTGCCAACACTTTCACCTGTTCCTATCCAATGGAAAACTGATACACCAGGATAGAACAGTGGCCCTTAAGTAATGATAAAATTCAGGCCTTATTAGATACAGTATAGGAGCAACTTGACCAAGGACACTTACAATTTTCTCAAAGTCCTTGGAATTCTCCAGTATTTGTTGTAAGAAATAAATCTGGAAAATGGAGGATTTTGACTGATTTAAGAAAGGTAAATGAACAGATGGAAATTATGAAAACTATTCAACCTGGACTTCCATCTCCTACTCAGTTGCCTAGAGAATGGCTTCTTTGAGTTATAGACATTAAGGAATGTTTCTATTCTATCCCTCTAGATAAGGAGGATATGAAAAGATTTGCCTTTTCAGTGCCCAGTGTTAACTTAGCTGAGCTTTATAAAAGATATAAATGGACAGTTTTGCCACAGGGAATGAAAAACTGCCCTACTATGTGTCAAATGTATATTGCTTCTGCTCTTACTCCAGTAAGAACAGCATTTCCAAAAGTAATGTTATTACATTACGTGGATGATATATTGGAATGTGCTCCTAAGGAATAAATGTTAGAAGCATGTCTACAAAAGACCTTGGAAACACTAAGGAATTAAAAATTGCATATAGCTCCAGAAAAATTTCAAAGACATGCTCCTTTTCAATATTTAGGATATGAAGTATACCCTAAGGTGCTTACAGTACAAAAACTTTCCTTAAAAACAGAGAACTAAACAACTTAAATGACTTTCAGAAATTGATAGGAAATATCCAATGGATGCATCCAGTGTTAGGCTTGACTACCTATCAATTACAACCATTATATGACATTTTAAGGGAAGACAGTGCTTTAACCTCACCATGCCAGCTTACAAAAGAAGCTCAAGAGGCTTTGAGAGAAGTTGAACTGGCTTTATCCAATGTGTTTGAAAGAGTCACTCAAAACCTTGGAAATATCAGTTTTTGCTACACAAGAGACACCCACAGCAGTCCTTCATTAGGGAGACAGTGTGATAGAGTGGGTGAACCTCCCAGCACAACCAGAACAAAGCCTTACTCCTTGCCCAGTGCTTGTAGCTAGAATTTTATTAAAGGCCATTAAGCAAGCAGTACACTTATCTGGGATAAGACCTGACAAGATATACACCTTTTATACTAACATACAAATTAATATTTGCTATGAAACCATCCCAGAGTGGCAAATTTTATTAGCCATGGCTCCAAATTTTAGACATGGGTCTCCATTAAAGATAACCAGACTGTTACATAATTGACAATGGATTCTTGAAGAAAAGGTTTCTAAAGCTCCTCTTAAAGGACCAACTATCTTTACAGATGCATCAAAACATAATATTTGTGCTGTATATTCTTGTGACTTAACTATAAAGAGGATAATCAGAATTCCTTTTCAGTCCACTCAGAAGAATGAATTGTATGCAATCATTCTAGCTCTTGCTTATTATCCAGGAAACATAAATATAATATCTGATTCGGCCTATTCAGTAGGTGTGGTACAAAGAATTGCCACAACCCAAATAAAATTTGTAGCCTCCAATATATATCATCTCTTTAAGGAACTTCAGGAGCGAGTGAGAAAGCATCCAGGTAAGATTTATATTTTTCATGTCCACTCCCATAGTGGATTTCCAGGTCCTATTTTTGATGGTAATTCAAAGGCTAAGATAGCCTTCTAACCATGTTGGCCAGTACTCCTTTATTTCAAGAAGCACAAGAATCTCATTCTAAATATTATCAGGTTGCCCAAGCTTTATGTTTACAATTTGGAATAACAAGAGAAGAAGCTAGGAGCATAGTAAAAGCCTGTACAGCTTTCCTTCCTTTCCATGCTCCTACACTCCCTCCAGGGAAGAACCCTCGTGGTTTGAGACCTAATGAAATTTGGCAAATGGATGTGACTCATTATAAATCTTTTGGTCATCTATCTTTTATCCATGTTGTGGTAGACACCTTTTCAGGATTCACATTTGCAATGCCAGCAGCAAAAGAGACAGCCTGAGTGGTCACTGAATTCCTTATCCAAGCATTTGCAATTATAGGTGTGCCACAAGCAATAAAAACAGACAATGGACCTACATATACATCTAAACATTTTACATACTTTTGTGCACAGTATAAGATTTTATATACCACAGGCATACCTTTTAATCCTCAAGAACAGGCAATAGTAAAGAGGAGAAACAGAGACATTAAGACACTTCTCCAAAAACAAAAGAAAGGGGGAGCCACAGGTAACCCTAGAGAACTTCTAAATCTAGCTCTCTATACCATTAATTTTTTTAATTTTTGATAAAGATGCACTGGCTCTGGCAGACAGGTTTTATAACCCACCGGAAGGGCTGTGTCCAGTGCGAGCAGCTCCACTGTCTTTAGATAATCACCAGGTGATGTGGAGAGACCCAGAAAGTGGTGAATGGAAGGAACCAGATAGGTTAACTGCTTGGGGGAGAGGGTTTGCTTGTATCTCCATAGATGGAGAAGGAATCAGATGGGTGCCAATGAGCCGTATTCTCCTTGTCCATTGGAGAGAGACAGAGCAGGCCCTTGAAATGAAAGAGAGGACCCAAGAAACATTGGGAGGTTTCCTTGCTGACTGTGCCCACAACTGAAAGAGCATGGCAGTTATGGCATTTGACTCATGGACATCAAAAATTGTTGGACTTCAAAACCCTCAGGAATAATTAGATTCTCTGAGAGATGATAAGACTGTTAATAGGTCTTGAAAATCCTCAGGAATCACTGGATTCTCTGAGACATGATAAGACTGTTGTAGGACTTGAAAACCCTCAGGAATCATTGTATTTTCTGAGAAATAATAAGGCTGTTGCAGGACTTCAAAAACTTCCAGGAATCATTGGATTCCTTGACATGTGAAGCAATGGACAATAGATTGGTTTTGGACTATCTCTTGGTTGCTGAAGAAGGTGTATGTGTGATTGATGTTTACATACCCTCCTTCTGGGACTTCTGGAAGTCTTTTACAATACCATGGTGATTTATATTGTTTGTTATATCACCACTTGCATGCACAATTCATGTTTTTTACACCACACTGAGCCTGCACTGGCAGTGGGGAGAGTCATCACTAATAGTCTGTGCTTTATTGCTACGTGCTTGTGTAATACCTTCCATGCTGATGGGTTTGTGCATACCTGTTTCTAGTAAGAACCTTCAGCCCAGAAACCCGCTAGCAATATGTGGCTTGAGTCCCCACTTCCTTTTGGTGTTTTTCATCTCTCTTCCTGAGAAGTCGGGGGGGAGGGGGTGATCACCTCCTTTTCGGTTTTTTCATCTCCTTTCTTGAGAAGTCAGGGAGGGTATGATCACCTCTTTTTTGAGGTTCTCACCTCCCTGAAAAGTCAGGGATGGTGTGACCACCTGTGTTCTACAACAAAAGAAAGCAGGATATGTAAAGGGCTGAAACTCTGAATAGGTGCACTGGAATCAAACAAGCAAGTACTTAAGGCTAATAACCTGTTGGACAATACTCTATTAGCATATGCTTGGAAAATGGCCCTTCTCACTATTCTGTGCTGGCTCAATCTTTTGGTGTATACAGATAATTGTAGAACGGGTTAAGGAGTGGAGTAAGACAAGCCAGGGTCACTTTTGAAGAAGACGACAAGAAGGGAGGTTGTGGCAAGCCTTGTGGAAGTTTGTCAGTTTCCTTTACTTCTCCTCCTAAAGACCAAGGACTTTTGCTGATCCTGACTCTGGCTAATCCTGAGGTCAACAGGGGGCTAACCCAGTCATCATAAGGAATTTGTAGAACTCAAAAAAGGGGAGAAACAATCAAACTTCATCTTGGATGAGACCACTTTGAGTAAGACCACTGAAAGCTTACAGGTCTCCAGATTGTTCCTGAAATACTAAAATAACAAAACACTCACTATTCCAAGAAAGCAACAATAGGGCCAAGCCAGACCTTCACTCTAGAAGTGCTATAGAGCTCAGTCCTAACATTGAGTCCAAAGTCAGTAAGTAGATAGGAAAAATGGGCAAACAAAAAAAAATTGTCAAACAAAATGAGCTATTAGGTTGGCAGGAATGCTCATGACATAAAAGCAAAAGAGAATGACTCCAAACATATACAATTACCTCAGAGGAAAACATATCTTGGGCACAAACTAGAATTCTTGGAAGAGATGAAGCAAGAGTTTTTTTAAGAGTTAAAAATGTTTTTGTAATTAAAAAAACTAAACTAAACAAAACAAATGATAGATATGGAAGAAAGAAGAAAAATTACCAAACAACAAGCTCCCTGAAAATTCAAACAATCCAAATAGAAGCTAATGCCTCTAGGAAGCAACAAGAAATATTAACTACAAGTCAAAAGGCTAAAAAAAATGAAGAAAACTTAAAGCATTTCATACAAAAACAACTGATATAGAAAACAGATCAAGGAGAAAAAATTTAAGCATCATAATGTTGAGATTGGGACCCCAAAAGGTTGTGGATAACAAGTTGTCTCAAAAGAATTTGCAGGCTTGAATTCATTTCCAAGTCAAAGGGCAAAGTTTATTGTAACTCAAAGTGAAAGCACGCAGGAATATCATAATCAAATTCTGTAGCTTTCAAGGGAAAGAAAAAAATATTGCAAGCATCCAGAGAGAAAGAATTCAAGTATCAAGGACTCACAGTCAAGATCACATAATTTAGCAGCCACCACTATAAAGGAGTAGATAATTTAGGATATGATATGTTCCAAAGGATATAGGATTATAGCCAAGAAAAACTTTCCCAGCAAAATTAAGTATAATGCTATTTGGGAAGGGGGTAGGGTAGAGGGAAAATGGAACTTAATTAAATAGAGGACTTCCATGCATTCCTGATAAAAGGATGAGAGCTGCAAAAAAACTTTAAAGTATAAATACAGGAATGAAGAGAAACATAAAAAGGTAAACATGAATGTGATAAAGGACTAAACAAAAATAAAGTGCTTACATGAAAATTTGGAGAGAGAAAACATCTGTCACATTTGATCTTGTTCTTCACCAAGATTCACAGAGGGAATACAATTAGACAAGGAGTGATTCCCTTATGTATTAATCTTAAGGAAAAAATTAAATAGGAAAAAGAATACACTGACAGGGAGAAGGACAGGATAGATTTCTCATAATCAAGGTATACAAGTAGACAACAACACAAACAAAAAAGGGGAATTGGAAAAAGTGGCATATATTTTAATCCCATATGTAATGTATTCAAGGGAAGGAAGAATACACACAGGTAGTTAGGTGTAGAAATACATTTCATTTAACAGGAAAATAGAAGAGAAAGGATAGTGGGAATTAGAAGAAGAATAAATTAAGAAAGAGATTCAATCCTAAATAAAACAAACTCTAAAGATATATAAAAATATTCATAGCTCTTTTGAGGTGGCAAAGCATGGGAATCTGAGGAGGTGTCCACAAATTAGGGAACAAGTTATGATATATAAATTTAATGGAATACTATTTGTGGAATTCCTATCAATGTAATTACCAACTAGGATCCCAAAACATTGACGATATAATAGGCCACCCTTCTACTGATAGAAAGGTAAAAGATTCAGAATGCAGAATGTGACAAATATCTTTTTAAGACTTGGTCAATATGGAGATTTGTTTTGTTTGACTCTCTCTCTCTCTCTCTCTCTCTCTCTCTCTCTCTCTCTCTCTCTCTCTCTCTCTCTCTCTCTCTTTCTCTCTTCCTCTTCTCTCTTTCTCCCTCTATGTGTGTGTGTGTGTGTGTGTGTGTGTGTGTAAAAATGATCTTTATGTTTTGTTTTGTTTAGTTTTTATTCTCATGAGGTAGTTTTGGCATAGAAGAATAAGAAAGCAGATTTTGGCTGATTAAAACAAGTAATACATAACTCTGTAAAGATCAGGTGAAGTTACATTAAGGAGAATTGTAAATGCCAAGCAGAATTTTGATTTTCTCACAAAGACAATAGGAAGTCATTGAAGTTTCTTAAATAAGGAAGCAATGTGGTCAAACATGTGCTTTAGGAATATCACTTTGAGACCTATATATGGGAGTCATAAAAGGGTTGGGATCTGTGCTAGTGAAGGGAGCATATTCACCAATGAAATTAGAGATCATTGAACTATAAAATATAACTTATATGCATAGATGCTACTGCATGTAAAATATAAAAATATTCAATCTTTCCAATCTAATGTAATTTTTCAGATACATCTGAGAAATTTATCTATGTGCTTTATCCACTTACAATAACTCTAGATAATTATACTATTAAAATCATAAGTGCAAATAAGTTGAACTCAAACTTCTAGCACATATATTTTATAGCTAATCAAAACCACCTAAATACTAAGAAATAAGAAGGGTCTTTCAAAACCACCTGAAAGTCAACACATTTTAAAAGAGGTCTATTTTGAATGCAAATGTAAAATTATTTATACTTTGATAGGCACACTTTTTTAAAAACCATTGAAATGAATTAGGTGACACTTGTGAAATATTCAAACTTAAAATTTTTGGTTTTCATGAGTTAGGAAGAGAATAAAAGAAACCTGAATAGTAATTATCATTCCTTTATTGTGATTTTAAGCCACAATAATAATAATAATTATACTTTTGAATATTCCTAAATGCTTTTATGAATGTAGATAGTGCCACTTAACAAATAGAGAAACCTAAGTGTAACTTAGCTTTTATACACTATCTATAATTGATACAAAAAAAAAGATGAGAGAGAAAGAGAGAGAGAGAGAGAGAGAGAGAGAGAGAGAGAGAGAGAGAGAGAGAGAGAGAGAGAGAGAGAGTGTTGTTCTGGAAAGACCACTTGACATGGACTTTGTAAACCTAAATTCATTCCATTCTACATTATTTTGAGCAAGTCCTTGAGGTTTTCTGAGCTTTAGTTTTCTCATTTTGAAAAACTTAACTCACAGTTTTTTAAAGGATTATATGAGATAATATCAATAAAATGAGATTCTGAACTTACTCTCCCAGAGCAAAACAGCTATATCTGTCTCTCAGGTTAATAGGGGTCCCCCTGAGAAATTGATAGGGTGATTCCCTAATGCTATTGGCCCAAGACCCTATTCAGGTATGTTATCTCCACTCTTAAGCACTATTGATTGGAACCCTATTTTCATTTCACCAATTATCAATAATTAGCACTTAAAAATTGTTTCACAAATATAGAATGAAGTTACAAACATTTCTCTCAACAGTTGGGGTTATACTCTATCCCAAGCTACCTCAGTTACTAGGGGACAGTTACTAGGTTAGACAGAATGTAGTTTCTTCATAATATTTTCTCTAATCAATTAACATTCAACAACACCATGGTTGTTGCCTGATCAATCTGCAAGTCTGCTATTGTTGGGATGGAACAAATAAGTCACTTGAGATTTCACTCATCACTGTTTGGCTCCTGAGAAATCCAAATCTGGAATCTACTACCCTCCCCCCTTTTAGCAGGTCACTTTATTCACCTTGTTCTGGAACTCACAAGGTCTTAGTCATTTCCATTCACTTTTGCCTAATGTAAGAAAAAAACAATATGAAGGAGAAAAGAACAGATATCTATACTGAGGAACCACATGTTGGTCTCAGATCAGAAGGGTCCAATGCTTCTACCAATAGAAGCTCATTGCACATCTCTCTCTGAGAATAGAAATTGTCTTACTTCTCTGTTATATCCCCAAGCATAGCATAAAGGTTCACACTTAGTAAGCACAATAAATTTTTTCATTCCTCTCAAACACTGCCAAGAAAGAAATAGATTGCCAAGAACCTAGATTTGACTTTTTAATGCATTTTGAATGCACCCCATTTTAGCCAGTCAACAATCCATATATTCTGCATGGATTCAGCTGACCAGAATCAGAATAGATTCTAGGAATGTCTCAATTTAAGAAGAAGGGGACTTCCATTAGACATCATCATGTTTTTCAGAAAGAAAGTGCCCTAGGCTCTTCTACAAAAAGGATTGCCCAGCAATTACACCAGTAAAATTCTTTGTAATCATAAAGTATTTTATAAATATGTTACTATTATTGTATTTACTTTGCTATTTGCACAAATGCTTGCTGGTTGAATAAATGAAAATAATTATCAGCTTTGCAACTTTCACATTATCCATTGTCCTTATTTTAGTTTAATTGTTCATAGACAGATGTCATTATTTGTAATAGTAAGCTAAGAGGAGGGCCTTAATCATTTATATTTTATGTCTTTTCTAACTTTGGAATTATCTAGCAACAATGAGTTACCTTAGAATTGAATTAAAATATTCCCCCAATAATAAACAAAATAAAACCCAGAAATAGATTTATAAACTTAGTTTTAACTTGTTGATACATTGGAATGGGGGCTCTGTATGAGGTCAAAGTGTTCTAAAATAAAGAGACTTCATCAGTCTTTTCATCCAATTTAAAATCCTATGTTTTGCCATTCTAAATGAATGACAAAGTCATAATCCAGAATCTGCATTATGAAGAGGAAAGGATAAAGATGATGCATCCAAAAAACTGTTTTAAAAGATAATCATGCTAAATGAAGTGAGCAGAACCAAGAAAACATTGTCCACAGCAATAACTAGATTATGTGATGATCAATTGTCATGGATTTGTTTCTTTTCAACGTTGAGGTGATTGAAGGCAGTTGCAATAGATTTATGATGGAAAAAGCCATCAGTGTCCAGAGAGAGAACCATGGAGACTTAATCAAAGCCTAGTATTTTCATCTTTTGTTATTGTTGTTGTTGTTGTTTATTTGCTTGGTGGTTTTTTTTTTCTTTCTTGTGTTTTCCCCCTTTTTGATCTGACTTTTCTTGGACAGCATGACAACTATAGAAATATGTTTAGAAGAATTGCACATGTTTGATCCATATTGAATTACTTGCTGTCTAGGGGAGAAGGGTGGTGGGGAGAGAGGGAGAAAAATTAGGAATACAAGGTTTTGCAAAGGTGAATATTGAAAACTATCTTTGCATGTATTGGGAAAATAAAAAAGTCATTAAAAAAAAAGAAAGCAATCATTTACAGTTGACTAAAGACAAGGAGATATTACAGTTTTTCATACCACTCATCCAAATTGGGGTGATGTTAGAGTATGGCTGCTTCTCCAATGATTATTTCCCCTTTGAATAGGAAACATCTCATTTCTGATGTGTATCGAAGATGCTTTCTCTTTTTCAGGGCTTCCAGGATGGTGATTAATGAGGGTTAATATGTTATTTCTTAGTTCCCCTATCAACTGTGCTTTGTGATCTTTGAGTTCAGTAATAGAATTGTTGAGGCAAAAGATACTCCAACAATATTAGGATCCCCAAGTACATGTTGTGGCTATAGCAAAAGAATTCACAAAACTCAGTTTGTCTCCAAGTTAAAGGGCAAATATTTATTATGTTGCTGACAGAGAGTTAAATTATTTTTAGCAAATTTAGCAAAGCATCAGGAGCAGGAAGATAATTTTATAGGAAAAAGAAACAAAAATCAGGTCCTTTAAGTCACTAATAAGCTAATTTTATGGTTTAGAGGTAAAATTGAGGAGTAGGGGTGAAGTTGCACCCATTCTATGGCTTAAAGGTAGAGTTGCACCCACTATTGAATTCTCAGAAACTTTGTTATTACTGGCCAATAGATTGTTACCTGACAGTTAGTGTTGTTTGGAGCACTCCCAAGACCAGGTAACCTTAGTGAATTGTTCCATTCACTCTAGGAGGTACATCACATCAGGATAAAGGAAATAAGCATTAGGAAATGAATTATTTCCCAATTTACTCAAAGTTGATTGCCAGTTTATGTGTGTATCAGGGTGTGTGTGTGTGTGTGTGTGTGTGTGTGTGTGTGTGTGTGGTTATAAGATCTTACCTATAATCCCAGTTGCTATGGTGAAGTTTGGGTCCAGTAGGACATTTTTCTATGAAGTCATGATCTGGGGAACAAGAAAAGATCTTGGTTGGTTTTAAAAGTGAAAGAAATATGCCATTACAATCTCATAGATATACAAGACAGTAGCCAATTAAAATGGTTGGGAGTATTCCTAGGGAGATTTACTTCTTAAATTGCCAAGGCAGTGCCAGAAGGGTGGCCTTGAGCTTTTCTCTCCAATGGATATCAAAGCCTGATTGAAGTTCTTATTTCCTTTTCTCTCCATTCTACATAGGAATGCTAACTCAGTCTGCATAGGGAAGGGAAATAAACATCTAATACACAGGGGCAACTAGGTGGACAGTGGATAGAGCATCAGCTCTGAAGATAGGAGGACCTGAGTTCAAATCTGGCCTCAGACACTTAACACTTCCTAGCTGTGTGACCCTGGGCAAGTCACTTAACTCCAATTGCCTCAGCAAAAAAAAAAAAAAAAAAAAAAATTAATATACAAAGATCCATACAAAGACAGAAAGAATTTTACTCTGAAAATATCTATGCATAAATATGGGTATATATGTATATATTTCCTTAGCAAACTGTACCAATTCATTCATATTGCAAATTCAAAATTCCAAGAAATAAGCATATTACCATAAGAAAGGGTCAAAGAAGCTCCAACCAGAAACTATAAAATGAATCAAAGCACTCATAGTTTAAAAGGCTCTACAACTACATGATGGGCAGTTCTATTGTGCCAAGAACTGGCAGTGATATAAAATATAGTAAATTTGACATTGGACTTATAGTAAGAATCGACACACATTTATTAAGAGCTACTATGTGAAGTTCTGTTGTCTCTAAATCATGGTCATTCTCTGGGAGCAGATCTCTTGGGGAGCTTCTGGAGCCAGCCTTAGTTTTAGTTTCAGTTCAATAATCCCAAAATGCAGCCAGGAGTTAAAGTCCAGATCCTATATTGTGTCCTTCAAAGTCTTGAATCTTTTCCTTTCAGAATGTCTCCAGCCAGCTTCAGTCTCTAGTTCCCTCTGAATCCAAAGCCTCCAGCCAGCACGAAGGTAGACATGGGACTGAATCAAACTCTGCCTCTGAGAGTGGGATTGTGGGCTTCTGTATCTTTGACCCTGAGAGTTTCTTGCTTATATGGTGCACACTGAGTATATATCAATCATTTCATAACTAGGAAACCATTATTTGTTGTAGAATTAAATCAATGCTAAATTAGACTTAATCATTGTCTCCTCAATTCCACTCAGTACCTTGTTTCAAGTTCTGGCCCATAACATCTCCTTGTAGGATCAAATCAGTTGTCTCTATTCATTATGATCTCTATTCAGCACCTTGTAAAAATCCAACACTACTATATGCTTGGTATATGGTAAACAGCAAATATTCAAAGAAAGGCAAAAAACAAAAAACAAAAAACAACACCACAAAACTAGTCCCTATCATATTCAAGACCTTCCATATTCAAGAAGGAGGTAATATATTACTAAACAGATACAGGAATGATTGAGACAGAATAGAAGATAATCCTAGAGGGTGAAAGTTTCAAGTTATTAAAATGACTGGTAAGACCTCCTGAAGGTGATGATATTTGAGTTAGTCTTCCAAGAAACTAAAAAGAACAACTAATAATGAAAAAATGGATTAGACTGAAGAAAGATTTATAGAAAGGCCAATAAGAAATCTATTGCAATAGTCCAGTTAAGAAATATAAGGTCCTCAGTTAGGCTGTAAGAGTGAAGAAAAATGTAATAAAATTGTAAACATCTGGTAATGGATTGATAAATGGGGTGAGTGTGAGTAAGAAATTGAGGATGCGAACCTGGAAAGGGGAAAGATGGTGATATTCTCTATAGTAATAGAAACATTCATTAGAGAGAAGGGTTTGAAAGAAAAAAATGAGTTCAGTTTTGGATATGTTGAGTTTGAGATGTTTATGCTGGAAATGTATAGTTAGAGAGAGATAAAAGATTAGTGCTCTGAAGAGATTTTTTAATAGGATTTATAAATTTGGGCATTACCTGAAAAGAGATAATAAATGAATCAGTAGGATTTGATAAGATAACTAAATATAGTAAAAAAAAAAAAAAAAAAAAAAGACAGCAGAATAGGACTCAACCTTGGAGGACACCCAGAGTTAGAAGTGATGAAGAGGAATGTTTAGGAAAAAGAGATTTTGAAGAATTGGTTAGACCACTGGAGAATTAAGAGAAAGACAGAAGGATAATGAAAACCCAGACAGGAGTGCATTCATTAAAATAGGGAGATCAACAGTGTCAAATGTTGCAGATATTAAGCAGAATGAAGATTGAGAAAATGCCATTAGATTTGCCAAACAAGAATATTTTTAGTCTTGGAAAGGGCAGTTTCACTTGAATAACAAGGCTGAAAGCCAAAAGACAAGAAAATAGGAGAAATGAAGGTACCTTGTTTAAATGACTTCAGAAGAAAGTTTATCAGAGAATAAAAGGAGAGATATAGAATGATAGTTAACTATAATGTTAGAATTAAGTAAAAGTTCTTCGAGAAGCAGATAGATAGAGAGGATATTTGTAAAGGAAAAAGGGAATATTTAAAAAGAGACCAAAGTTTAGGAACTAGATGACAGTGGGGGAAGGCTACTAGAGAAGTCTGGAAGGCAGAATGTAGATGCATGAAGATATGTTGTGTTGGCAAGGAGAATTACCTCTTGATTGGAAACTAGAGGGAAGAAGTGAAAGTGGAGGATGATGTCAGAAGGATGGGAGATAGGGACAAAGGGGATAAATGGAAGCTCACAGTGGAAAACTAGTAAAGGTTCAAATGTACTCTAACATTTAACAGCTAAGTGATTTGGGATAAATAGTTTCACTTGGCTTTGTTTCTTCATCTGTAAATTGGGGATAATAATATTTGCATGACCAACTTCATCTGTTTTAATAAGGTAGTGCATGACACCACATCAATGCCTGTCATCATCAATCATTGAGATCATATTGTAAGTTCCTTCAGGGCAAGTATTTTATTTTGACTGTATTTATATCCCTAGTGCTTAGCACAGTGCCTAGCACATAATAAGTACTTCATAAATATTTATTGAATTATATATAAGGGATAAGATCTTTATAAAGACTTCAAGAAGAGAGAAAATACAGGGGAGAGTCAAGTAGAATGGGTCATAGAGAAGATAGAAACATTGGACAGAGTGGAAATTAGTGGAAATCTGGGCTAGAGATGACAAGGAAGGAGGTTGGCAATGGTTTGGTGAATCCTCACAAGTCTATTTCCAGTTAATTAGTCAGGTATGTGTCAATAAATCTCTGCTTTGAGGGGCTGCCAGTGAATGGTCAGATGGAAGCATCTGAACAGGCAAGATCTGGATCAAATCAAGTTTTCTGGATGTGTTTGGAAGTCAAATGGCACCCCTGGTTGAATCCTTAGAACCTGGATTAGAGGGTACATTGAATCTTAGATTCATATGGGAAACATTCCAGAGGTTTAGTTAGTTATTTGGACATTAATTCAAAAAGCTAAAAATGATTCTTTATGCCCTTTTTTACTTATTAAGCAAGCTCCTTACCTATTGGCTTAAATTTTCTAAAAAAACAGTGCTTTAATAATTTCACTTCCCATTTCTTGTATATTAAAACCAAAGTCTTAAGCCAGGTATTCAGAACTATAAAAAAACACAAGGGGACTAGAAAAGAGAAAATACCCAGAAAACAAAGACATACTTTTGTATCTGCCTGCTGCCTTATTTTTAGTCATGTGGAATGGAGGCTTTTTTCCTGGCTTGTGTTTTCTACATTTTTCTTTTGTTTTGTTTTGTTTACTTGCTTTGGGGATGGTGATGTTGAAATAGAAAAAGAAGAGTTAGTATTAGCACATACCCCCATAGTGTGGCCAAACATTTTTCCAGCCTGATCTATTATTCTTTCACCTAGACTTTATTCACCAGTTTTTCACTGTTTCTTCAATATTCTTTGTACTTTCTTACCTTCTGAAATTTATTGATGCCATTCTTGTCTTGGGAATGAACTCTCCATATCTTCCTGTTGAAAACTCGCACATATTTTTCAAGGCTAACTTCAATGAAACTTTCTCCTTTAAGTGCTCCCTGATCACACAAGGCAAATATGATCCTTTCATTTTTTTGAATTAAAAGATGGGTCTTATAGCATCTTATTTACCCTGGATTTAGATCTGTTTTCATTCTGCAATTGAACCAGAAAGCTCTCAATGACTTTATCTAAGGTTTTTAGAGCTTCTAACAGTATCTAGTACAATGCTTTGTGCATAATAAATATCAAATAAATTTTTGTTGAATGAATTAATATGACTGGGTTTGAAAAAAAAAGTTTTAATCACAATTTGCAATTTTATTGCTGTAGGGAATGACTGTGAAGAAACTTCCTCTACTATTGTAGATAGGCAACTATTCCACACTTATACTCTTAGAGAATTACTAATAAAATTGAGAAACTAACTGATTTGCTAAATCTGCTTCAGACTTTTACTAATTGTGTGACCTTGAGCAATTCACTTAATTCACTGTTTGCCTCTATTTTCTCAGCTGTAAAATGAATTGGAGAAGAAAATGCTAAACCACTCTAGTATCTCTATCAAGAAAACCCCAAATGGGGTCACAAAGAGTTGAACACAACTGAAATACAATAGAAAAAAAAAATTATCAAGGTTTCAGAATGTGAGGTCAAGACTCAATCTGTCTTTCTGACTGGAAAATCAGCTCTCTCTCTATCTTGCCAGGCTTCCTTTCACAGTTAGTTATGAAGGCATATATGTGTTTATGTTGGGCTATTTAGTGAGTTTCAGTATCAAAATCTGATTCTTATTTTCTTTTCCTTACAAGATATTCCTAGAGTCATTTACCAAGACTTTTCAAGTAGGTATCAAACATCATTAGCCCTAAAGAATTCTTTCTAGGCAGAAAATTTTCTGGTGGTATGCTCTTATTTACCAATACATTGTATCATCTTCCCAGCTACGTGACCTATTGTACCCACTGCTCCTAGACTAAAATGTAGCTTATGATACAAAAAAAATAATTCTTCTAGTTTCTTCAATAACACAAATCTTCCTATAAGAAGAAAAAAAAGTTAAAAAAAAAAGAAATAAAGGAACAGAAAGGAAAGCAATAGGGTCAAAAGGGGGCATAAGTTTTCCCTGATTTTTTTAAGGAGGCAATTGAAGTTAAGTGATTTATCCAAGGTCACACACCTATTAGTTGTCTGAGATTGGATTTGAATTCAGATCTTCCTGACTTCATGATTGATGCTTTACCCATTCTTCCACTTAGATGCCCCTGATGCCTGGTTTTTTTTAATGTCTTGTTGAGTGAGGTTATTTTCCTGACTGATGTCTTATCCCAGGATTCCTGGTTGAGGGAGTGTTGCTGGGAAAGCAAAGAAGAGTTAGTAATTAAGTTAATTTACCTATTAAAGTGAAGAAGACTTTTTGCAGGTAGGAGTTGGCAATAATTTGTATATTTGTATGAATATAGATTCAGAGCTGGATTTAGAGGACAGTCTTGGGCCAGTCCCCTTATTTTGCAAAGAAGGGAACTGATACTCCTACATGTTAAGTGATCAAGATTTTTTTTAAATTTTTTTTATTTAGAATTTTTTCCACAGTATATATGCATGAGTAATTTTTTTACAATATTATCCCTTGTATTCATTTTTCCAAATTATCCCCTCCCTCCCTCCACTCCCTCCCCCCGATGACAGGCAATCCCATACATTTTACATGTGTTACGATATAACCTAGATACGATATATGTGTGTAAATACCATTTTCTTGTTGCACATTAAGTATTAGATTCCAAAGGTATAAGTAACCTGGGTAGATAGACAGTAGTGCTAACAATTTACATTCACTTCCCAGTGTTCCTTCTCTGGGTGTAGTTATTTCTGTCCATCATCGATCAACTGGAAGTGAGTTGGACTTCTTTATGTTGAAGATATCCACTTCCATCAGAATACATCTTCATACAGCATTGAAGTGTACAGTGATCTTCTGGTTCTATTCATTTCACTCAGCATCAGTTGATGTAAGTCTCTCCAAGCCTCTCTATATTCCTCCTGCTGGTCATTTCTTACAGAACAATAATATTCCATAACCTTCATAATTTACCCAACCATTCTCCAATTGATGGACATCCATTCATCTTCCAGTTTCTAGCTACAACAAAAAAAGCTGCCACAAACATTTTGGCACATACAGGTCCCTTTCCGCTCTTTAGTATTTCTTTGGGATATAAGCCCAATAGCAGCAATGCTGGGTCAAAGGGTATGCACAGTTTGATAACTTTTTGGGCATAATTCCAAATTGCTCTCCAGAATGGCTGGATTCTTTCACAACTCCACCAACAATGTATCAGTGTCCCAGTTTTCCCACATCCCCTCCAACATTCATCATTATTTGTTTCTGTCATCTTAGCCAATCTGACAGGTGTGTAGTGGTATCTCAGAGTTGTCTTAATTTGCATTAAGTGATCAAGATTACACAACAGTCAGATTAGGACTTGGATTCAATCTATTGATCTGCAAGCCAGAAGTTTGTCAATGCCAAAAGATTTTTGAAGAAAACCACAAATGGTAACTTACTCACAGGTGCATGGATCTATGTTCAAACCTCCTTCCCACACCAGTCCACCTTGACTTGGGATAAAACCTAATAAAGAAAATTTCCTTCTTTTCCATTACAATCGGTTTTTAATCTTTAATTATTATGAGTGAAAGATGGAAAAGTTTAGGGAATACTGGAATTTCTTAATCATGATCCACGAAGACAAGTCTTTATATATGAGCAGTAAATTAGTTGCTCTTTATTTGACTGGCCATTGCACCTGACAAGAAAAGCCCACTTTATCTATCTTTATCACTATGCATAAGGGTAGGTTGCAAAGCCCTTGCTATAGCTTTGCCCTTGAGCTTATTTCTTAAACTCTAGAATAATTTATAGCATCAGAATAAATTTGCCATATATCAATGGTGATCTAGTAGAGTCTATTAATACAAATGACTATTTAAATCTAAAGCTTAACTTGGGTGGGACCTCATGATATCTAATATCCAGTATTATTTTAATCAATGCCATATATATGTTTGTATGTATACACAAATACATCCACACATACACACATACATGCTAACCTACACTTCCTTGGCTGACTGTAAGACTAGAATACAATGAATTCTCTATTTTTTGTAATTTTTCAGTCTTTAGATATTCTTTTTGATACCTTCAATCAGTACGTATTTCTGACTCATTTATTCTTTCAGTAGTGAATGAGAAGACTCACTCAGCCTATTGAGAAGGGGAAAAAAAATGAAACTTGCTGTTTGACATTTCATATCTCAGAAGCTTTTCGCCTAGGGTCATAGGTCAGGAATTAGAGGAGTCATTGAAAGTCATCTTGTTCAACATTCTCATTTTATAAATGAGAAAATTGAGGCCCAGGGAGGTTAGGTGATGATGTGGCCAAGGTCACATTACTTGACAACCTCACATGTGGTATCTGTACATCCTCTAGTTCTCCTTCCAAAGATCTTTCCATTGTAACACTGTGGACAAAGCTACTGGATAGAGATAAGTTTGGAAATACTGATCAAAATGAGCTTTCTCTGCTATCTGGAGGTTTCAATTATCCATTGGATCTCAGCATAGAAGATAACTTTTTTTGGTTGTGGTTGAATTTTGTTTGACCCTTTAATGACCTTGATCATATCAATGGTTAAAGATGAATTGATTTCAAGTCTTTTTTCTTTTAGACACTGACACTTGCCCTAGAGCCTTCCCACCCTGACACCTGTGCTGATTTATTTTTATATCAAATCTTGGCACTGCAGGATATCATCCAGAAGACAGATGATCTTCTCCCAAAGGCCAAGGATTGCTAGCTTACTCTGAGTTAATATTGTTATCTCCTTTATCCTGCTTTGGACCAACTGGGAGTTACTGAACTTTGGCTATCTGCCTGCCTTGCCCGTAGCAGATGGATTTCCCTTTTTCTGTCTTGGGTTTCACTCCTGTCAGCTGGGGCAGGCTTCTTGCCATGAAGAGGCTTTTCTTGCTGCACCACATATAATACTGAAAAACTGGGTCCTGTCCAAATATGGGAAAAGCATCATTCCTTACAGAAAAGTGCTGGAGAAGCATAGTCATTTTAGGCAAGCAGTTCAAAAGCCATTCAGTCTTGTCTTCCAGAAAACTTTCTCTGTGACATGAGCTAATTGCTCTGTACCTCACCCCAAAACATCATCAGATACATGTGAATAGAAAATTCCAGATTTTTGAAAAGAAATACAAAGTAGTCTCATTTCACTTGGCTCAAGCAAGACTTAGATACCAAATTCACAAACATTGGCATTAGTGATTTTATCTTTTGAAGAACATGAATTTTCTATTTCTAAGATTTCTTTAGGTTCTACAAGTTTCCCTGCTCAACATTATCATTTGGATCTTATCGATTATGACTAAGAGAAGGGCACCATCCTTGCATTCATATATGAAAGTTTATTGGTAAAATGAAATGTAGCAGTTAAATGTTATATTCCAATTTGCCCTTGTGAGGGAGGAGCTAGGACTTGTCACACTATTTTTAATAACGGTAGTCATCCAATACTTATGTGAACTATTTGTATTAAGCTCCTGAATGAAAAAGGGTGGCAAGCAAATCTCTCCCTCAGTGACCCAGAACAGAAAATGAGCAAATTAAAATCACCTCAAAAACAGATTTTAAGGAAATGGTAACAATTTAACACTTCATCTCTTTGCTTACCTAACTTCCATTTTAATTCCATTTTCAATATTTTGTTTCACTCCTCTCTCACTTCAGTTGTCAGCTTCCTTATTTATAATATGTGCAGCATAGCTGAGTTGTGGTTATTCAGTAGAATATAAATTCCTGAAGGGCACAGATTGCTGGTGAGGGTTATCTTTATTTTCATCACTGAGCACAGTGCCTTGCACATGGTATGTATGTCTTAATAAATTGATTTGAACTGAACTGGATTATGTGGGGCTGAAGGAAGTTTTTAGTTTGGATTTTTTTAAGTCTTTTATTTATCTCTTCCTTTTCTTGCCCTCTGTACACATATTCTCTGTCTCTCCCTCTCCCTCTTTCTGTGGCTCTCTGTTTTTTTGTCTCTGTCTCTCTCCTACTTTAGCTCTAGCTCTTGCTCTCACTCTCGCTCTTTATTCATTCTCTTTTGCTTTCTCTCCCTTAGATAAGTTATTCAGTTCTTCCAAAATTCAAGTAAATTTGGCAAAAATTTTTGTGGTCTAACAATGCATGAGGTAATGTATGTTAGGCAAGTAGGGAAATATAGAGACAGACATGAAAATTTCTCCCTGTCCTCAAGAATCTTATATTTTCTTGGAATTCATTATTGATATGCAATTTTGTATAATCTAGGAATTTATTTATCTGTCTTGTCCTTGACTCTTCATTACTAAATTTATCCACCATGATCAATGAGATTTCAAGGAGCCAGAAACCAGAATGATGTTAGGAAATAACTAAAATGGAGAATTTTTAAAAATTGAAAGAGGAGAGTTGATTAAATAAATATCCCTTTAGATAACACAGAAATAACGTAAAAGAACACTACATTGGCGACTGGGACCTAGATTTAAATCTTAATTCTCCCACTTACTATCTCTAGAATCTTGGGAAGACACTGTACCTTTGTAACCATCAATTTCCTCACTTCAAAATGAGAAGAATGGTCAAGATTATTTGTAAGAAACCTTCAGGTCTAAAATTCTATGTTTATCTTATTCTGTTGTGTTTGCTCTATGATATCAGTTTCTGATAACCATATTAAGTACTATAATGTGTCAGAACATAACCAATAAGTGGCATTTGTAGTAATAGTAAACTATTTCTGAGCCACTAAGGCTACCTTAGAGAATGAGTCTGCTAAATTATTCTGATTAATTGGAGAAGGTCCTTGAAAGAGTACTTTAAAACCTCCTGAAGAAAGGGAACAATTTTCCTTTTACAAGAAAAACTTCATTTAAAATCTCTAAGTTAGTTTTGTAATTATGAAAAAACCCAGCTTGACTTTTTCCCCACTTTGAACAAATTCATCTGGATTCCACTGACGTAATATTTGGTCTGCAAACACCATGGCTTTCTTCATTCTGTATTTCTTTTTCTTGCACAGTTTTGATAACACAATCAAAAGTTAAGCCCAATGACATATATAGAAATGGGGCCTCTACTGCCATCTTGGAAAAGGGCCAGAGGCCTTGACTTCATATACCCTGATGACTCCTGACCTACAGATCAACCTTACCAGTTGCCCTTCTCAAGTTACTGTTGTAAAGTAGTTTAAAGGGAAGCATCATCACTCTGAAAGTAAGGAATGAATTTTCTTACAGTGTTGGGTGAGCATGTCATTTTGAAATAACATACAGTAACTCACACTGTGTTTTAGATGTCATCTCTGAAATAAAACCTGAGACTGCGTTTCAAAATAGGTTGTTGGGCAACACATTTCTCTCTAAAGTTCATGAGGGACTTTTCTCCTTCATCTCTTTTCAATGACTTTACACATTGACTTTATGTTTTTGGAAACAACCTTTAGGACCAGAAAAAAATGAATTTTAGAATCACAGAATATTAGTGCTGAGAGAAGCCTTAGAGACAAGCCAGACCAATTCACATATTTTATGTATCAAGAAACTAAGGAAGCCCACATGAGTAAATTGATTTGCCCAAGTCATGCAGCTAATAAGTGGCAAAACCAACTCTAAACAAACACCAGTACTTTCCCCCTTTGCTGTACTCTTACAGGCAGTTTTGTATTTATTTTTTTGCTGATTTGTAAAAAACATTCTTTAATTTTCCTTCCTTTTATCCTCTCTTCTTCTTTTTAAGCCTTCCCTTTCCTCTAAATATGGCAGGAGAATATTCTACCTACATTTTTATCTCTGATGATATTGTCTCCATCTCTTTATCTGTCTCTCTCTTTAATTTGAAGGGGTGGATGGTGGTGTTTAGAAACTCATTTTTGTTCTAAGTACAGGATCTTATGCACATGAGTGCTTAACAAATATTTGATGAGTTGTTAGTAATGGAAAAGTTGGCAGAAATACATAAAACATTTCATAACTGTTACTCAAGGTGAACTGCTAATGACAATGTATCCGGAGCAGAGCTAATCTACCCAGGGAACACTAAATCATTAGCATCATAGTTCTAGAATTGGAAAACCTGAGATATTGCTCTTATAACCCATTCATGTTACAGATGATGAGGAAAATAGGGTCTTGTGAGTTTGTTATTTGCTTGGTGCCATACAGGTTATAAGCATCAGAAATTCTTAAACTTCAGAGACTGTTTATTCTACTGTGTCACAATATCTCCAATTTCAGTTTCTTCTCTCTCCACCATCACAGTCCTGAATTTGAGTAATTCAGTACAAACAAAACTGAAGAATCAATCATTTACTAATGGCTAAAAGAGAAAGAAAACAAACACTCATTACATGTTAAATACTTTACAAATATCTCTTTTGATCCTCATAAATTTGGAGAGTAGGTGTTCTTATTATCTTCCATTCTCTATTTCCACAAATAAGGAAACAGTTTAAGTGACTTGCCCAGAGTCACACTTCCAATAAGTATTTGAGACTAGATATGAACTCAGGTCTTTTCAACTCCAGGATCAGAGTTCTATTCACTGCATTCCCTAACTTCCTTAAATAGGGAAATATAAAAAATATTATTAAAAAAATATCTATGTATATATAAAGGACCTCACAATTTAACTAAAGAAATAAGTATGAAAATAAATATAATACATGACAGAACAAGATGGTGAAAAAGCTATAAAGAGGGCTAGGGAAGCACAAAAATATATCAACATTTCAATCAATAAATAAATATTTACTAAAAACATAGTAATTAATACAAATGAAAAAATGAAACATTCCATGCCCTAAAAGATCTCATATTCTGTAAGAGGAAATAATATACACATGCATTTATTTATACAAAATATAAATGAAACAAACTCAAGGTAATTTGAAACTAGGCAATTAGGTGACACACTGGATGGAGTACCACTTTTCAAGTCAGAAGACTCATCTTTCTGAGTTCAAATCTGACCTTAGATATTTACATTCTGTATGATCCTGAGTAAGTTAGTAATCCCTGTTTACTTTAGTTTCTTCATCTGTAAAATGAACTGGAGAAGAAAATGGCAAACCACTCCAGTGTCTCTGTCAAGAAAACCTTAAATAGGGTCATGAAGAATTGGACACAACTGAAAAAAAATGATTCAGCATAACAAAAATTTAGAACTGAAGAGAGTTGACAAGGCACTAGTATCTAGGGGATAAGCCTTGTGTAGAAAATGACATGTTAGTTGAACTTTGAAAAAATCTGAGAGTTTTGAGAGATAGAAGAGCAAAAGTAGTACTTATAAGGCTGTGGGGACAGCCTTTCCAAAGGCATGGATATGGGAAATGCAATGTTGTATGTGATGGTAAGCAAGAAGATCAGTTTGGCTAGGCCATAAAATATGTGAAGGGAGGTAATTATAATAAAAGTGGAAGGTAAGTTGGGGCCAAGATATAAAAAGTTTCAAATGTTAACCAAAGTAGTTTTGATCTTAATGGCAATAGGGAACTATTGGAATGTATTAAGCAAGAGAATGACATGGTTATACCTATGTTTTAAGAATATCACTTTGGCAGCTGTGTAGAAGATGCACTAGAGAGGGGAAACTTGAGGTAGCAAAATTAATTAATAGGCTATTGTCCAGTAAAAAAGCACTGAATTAAAGTAGGTTTCATGTGAGTAAAATTAATAGGATGAATATGAGAGCTATTAAGGAAACAGAATCAATAAAACATGATAATTGATTGGATTGAATTGGATATAAAAGTTAGAGAGACTGAAGAATCAGAAAGAAATTTTGTGGGATAGTGGTAATTTTCATAAAAATGCAGAAAATTGGAAAGGGAAGATTTGGAAATAAAATAATGAATTCTGATATAGATGTGCTGAATTTTGATGAAATTTAGTTCTTTATTTTAAAAAAAATAGTATTTTATTATCCCCCCAGTTACATGTCAAAACAATTTTCACATTCATTTTTATAACTGAGGTCTACCTCATTTCCCTTCTTCCATCCTCCATACCCACTGAGGATGTACGTAATTCAATATAGGTTATACATGTGTAGTCAAGCAAATTTTCCATAATAGTGAAGTCAAGAAAAGAACATAGGACCCCATGCCATCAAAAAAAAATAAATAAATAAAGTAAAAACTTCAAGAAAAATAAAGTAAAAAATAAGAATGATTCCAATCTGCATTCAGACACCATCAGTTATTTTTCTGGTTATGGACAACACTTTTCATCTTAAGTCTGTTAGAGTTGTCTTGGATCATCTTATTGCTTAGAAATTATGTCTAATCATCTTACAATATTGCTGTTACTCTGTACACAGTACATTTCACTTTGCACCAATGCTCATTATTTTGTATAGAATAATAGTATTACATTGTAATCACATATCACCATATTTCAGCTATCCCACAATTGATAAGCATCCCCTCAATTTCCAATTATTTGCCCTGAGAAAATAGCTGCTATAAATATTTTATACATATAGGTCCTTTCCCTTTTAAAAAAAATCTTCTTTTTAGGATTCATGCCTAATACATTATTGTTAGGTGAAAGGGTATGTATGACATTCAATTCTAAATATTCAGTAAGCAATTTTGTTATGTGGGCCTGGAGTCCAAGAGAGTCTTATATTACTAGAAGTCATTTGCATGTAAATTATAATTAAATCGTATAGTCACAAAAAAAAGAAAGACAAAAGAGAGTAGGAAAATAATAGTCTTTGATATATATATACAATTAGGAGGTAGAATATGGATGATATCCTTGATGCCTACAGAGAGTCAGAACATTTATATTTAGAAGCAAACATTATGTTCATAATAAAGGTGACTCCTGAATGCAACATAGATTATGATAAATTTAATTTGAGCTATCAAAATGATTCTAGAGATTAAACATCTTCCTCATAGAGAACAGGGTTCAACTAGCAATTCATCATTGACCCTTGCAAAAACTTCTGTTCCAACTTTTCCCCTCCTTTCATCCACCCCCTCCCCTAAATGGCAGGGAGTCCCATACATGTTAAATATGTTAAAGCATATGTTAAATACAATACATGTATACATATTTAAAGAGTTATCTTTCTGCACAAGAAAAATCTGATTTAGAAAGAAGGTAAAAATAACCTGAGAAGAAAAACAAAAAGGCAACAATAACAGAAAGAGTAGAAATGCTATGTTGTGGTCCACACTCATATTGTTCTTTCACTGGGTATAGCTGGTTCTGTTCATTATTAATCAACTGGAACTAATTTGGATCCTCTCATTGTTGAAATAGCCACTTCTATCGGAATTGATCCTCATACAGTATTGTTGTTGAAGTGTATAATGATCTCCTGGTTCTGCTTATTTCACTCAGAATCAGTTCATGTAAGTCTCTCCAAGCCTCTTCATCCTGTTGGTCATTTCTTACAGAACAATAATATTCCATAACATTCATATACCACAATTTACTCATCCATTCTCCAATGTATGCCAATGGGCATACATTCAATTTTCAGTTTGTAGCCACTACGAAAAAGGGCTACCACAAACATTTTTGCACATACAGATCCCTTTCCATTCTTTAATATCTCTTTGGGATATAAGCCCAGTAGTAACACTGCTGGATCAAAGGGTATGCACAGTTTGGTAACTTTTTGAGCATAGTTCCAAATTACTCTCCAGAATGGTTGGAGCTGTTCACAACTCTCCCAACAATGCCTCAGTGTTCCTGTTTTCCCATATCCCCTCCAACATTTGTCAATGTAATATCTCTTTTGAGAGTAATAAATTCCAAACTCCATCTTATATATTTCACCATTGGCCTATGGACAAAGCATTAGAAACTGAACTGATTATTTATGGTGTTTCTGCTGGAAAAGAGAAAGGACAGAAAAGAATTTTTGGGTATAGATTCACATTGTACCCAGAGAACTTATTCTATGAAAACAAAAAAAAATGACTTGGATAAAGGGGATGAGAGGGAAACGCTAAAGTAGCTATAAGACTCTTTTGATTTTGAAAAAAAAGACAAAGAAAGTTAGTATTAAGAATGAATGCCAAGGAGGCAGATTTGAAAGGGGATTAGTAATATAGCATTGAGGAGACTGGCTGAACAGACAACCAGCTTCTACCTACTCAAATCACCAGTTGAGAGGTGACTGAATTTCTTTGAGAAACTAAGGAAACTGGCAAAGTCCTATCTGTTTCTGTTATATATCTAGAAAGAATTTATTTCTAAGCTTATTTTTTAGGTCTGTTTACATGTGTACATTTGAAATTTTTTCTTAATATTTATATGTAGTGTGTGTGTAATAATTATTTTGTATTGCATATTGAATTCTAGGAAAGAGTAAATGGAAGACACCAACGAGTAGCTTGGTTTACATAGAAGAAAAACAAAATAGTTGGAAGATAAAACTTTTGTCTGGAATGCTAAATAGCATCAGGTGAGGGTGGTGATAATGGTAGTGGTGGTAGAAAGGAAGCTAGGTTTGATTATTAATAATTTTGTTAACTATCTCAAAAAGCAAAACTGTGACTTTTATTCACTAGACTGAAATGAACTATTATTGAACTAAAATCAGTATGACTCAAGAGAGGGTAACTTATAAAACTCTCTTTCTAAGGAAGAGGTGAGAGAAAAGAGTAGACCAAGGGAAGATCATACATTTTGGGAAGAGAAAAGCATAGTCTTTTTTTTTTCTTATGCTTTGGGAAGAGAAAGTAGACAAAAGTAACTGCCTGTTTTATAAGCAAACATTTCCTAATGAGAATACCTACTATTTATACAAATGTAATTCATATTTTACAGATATAGTCACTTTTTGGGTTGTAGTTACAAAACTGATACTCCAAAAACAAATTTTCTGGTTTTCAGTGTTTTTTCCCCATTATGACAAACTTCCCCTCAAGAATAACATTTATATTACATGTAATCAATAAATTTATAGTGCCTAATATGTGCCATTGACTGTTCTAGACACGAAAAACTCTTTTTTACTATACTACTTGGGTTCCATTTCTTATTTTTATTTACTTTTTCCCACTAGGTACTAAACACTCAGACAATCTCTGTCTTTGAAGCCTTATGCACTAAGTGGTCCAAATTGAAATATGAAATGAATAGAAAAAGTGAAGTTGGCTGGATAACAAGGAAGTTTTTTTCTTTCTTTCTTTCTTTTTCTTTTTTCTTTCTTCTTTCTTTCTTTTCTTCCTCCCTTCCTTATTTCTCTTTTTCTCTTTCTTTCTTTCCTTTTAGTATTTATGTAGCTTTTTACAAAGCTTGTTACATATTTTATCTGATTTCAATCTTACAATAACCCTGTGAAATATGTTCTGTTCTACAAATCAACAGGAAATGACTTAAGTTGACTTGCTCTTCCTTAAATGCTTTCTCATCTCTTTTTTCTTTTATTATTAAAGCTTTTTATTTTCAAAACATATGCATAATTTTCAACAATCACCTTTGCAAAACCTTGATTTCAAAATTTTTCTTTTCCTTTCCCCCACCCTCTTCCCTAGATGGCAAGTATATTTTAAACCTATGCAATTCTCCTATAACATTTCCACAATTATCATGCAGCACAAGAAAAATCAGATCAAAGAAGAAAAAGAATGAGAAAGAAAATAAAATGAAAGCAAACAATAAAAAGAGTGAAAATACTGAATGTACTTCATAGTCAGTCCTCAAAGTCCACTCTCTGGGTACAAATGGCTTTCTTCATCACAACACCATTGGAACTGGCCTAAATCATCTCATTGTTAAAAAAAGAGCCACGTACATCAGAATTGATCATCATATACTCTTGCTGTTGCTGTGTACAATGATCTCCTGCTTCTACTCACTTCACTTACCATCAGTTCATGTTAGTCTCTCCAGGTTTCTCCTGCTAATCATTTCTATAAGAACAATAATATTCCATAACATTCAAATACCATAACTTATTCAGCCATTCTCCAAATGATGGGCATCCACTCAGTTTCCAGTTTTTTCGTACTACAAAAAGGGCTGCCGCAAACATTTTTGCACACCCGAGTCCTTTTTCCTCTTTGGTATACAGGCCCAGTAAAGACACTGCTAGATCAAAGGGTATGCACAGTTTGATAGTCCTTTAGGCATAGTTCCAAATTGTTCTCCAGAATGATTGAATCAGTTCACTATTCCATCAACAATATATATGTGCCCCAGTTTTCCCACATATCTTCCAACATTCATCATTGTCTTTTCCTGTCATCTTAGCAATCTGAAAAGTGTGTAGTGATATCTCAGAGCTGTGTTAATTTGTATTCTTTGATCAATAGTGATTTAGAGTATCTTTTCATATGACTAGAAGTGGTTTCAATTTCTTCATCAGAAAATTGTCTGTTCATGTCCCTTGACCATTTAGCAATTGGAGAATGGCTTGATTTCTTATAAATTTGAGTCAATTATTTATATATTTTAGAAATGAGGGAGGGCCAGGTTTCTAATAAGTTCTTACAGATTTGAATTAAATGGCAATATGGTTCCTTCCATTCCTATATCTATGTTCCTATGATTTTATGAGTCAGTAGTATTCAAAAGATTTAAGTGGGCTGACTATAGGAGCAATGTTTCAATTAAAAGAAAGAAGGTTACAGAGGTTCAAAAATTATTATTCATAATAGAATTATAATTCACATTTGTTTTGGTTAATTTGCTCATGATTCTTACTTGCATAAACAATTAGGCTCTCTTATTTTTCAGTTTCATTCAACAAACAGTAAGCTGAAAATGATGAAGGTATTATGCTGGGTCTGAGGATAACAAGACAAAAAAAATCATCTTTCATGCAAGGAATTTTCATTCTACTAAAGAGGGAAAGAACACTAACAACTAGGAGGAACTAGAGGCTATACAAAAAAAAAGTAACTCTTAAGCCAGTCCATAAAGATCTATATTTTGAAAGGAAGGACTAAGAAGTAATGAAGTACAATCCAATAGTAAGGAAAAGCTTGTAGGAACACTCAGCTGTGGGATTTGGAATTCTATATTGAGCCCTGACAGGGGAAAATAGCCCATTTGACTGTGATGTAGAATGACTGAGGAAAAGTAGTATGAAATATGAATGGGAAGGTGAGTTGGAACCAGATTGTGGAAGTCTTTAAGTTTATCAGCCAATTACTGTATTCCCTTAATCAATCTTTTTTTTAAACCATTGCCAAATCATTTTGATGACTATTATTAATGTAGTATAGTTCAAGATTTGGTTCTGTTGCCTCTACTTACCAAATTTTCTCACTTCTCCCTAGTAATTTCTTTGGGCTTTTTTTTACTATAAGAAGGCTTTTGTTATTTTTTTTTGTCTAATATATAAAGCATTTTTTGTAGTTTGATATATTACTTAATAAGTGAATTAATTTATTTGGCATTATCAGTTTTCTTATATTGGCTTAGCCTTCCCATGAGTAATTGATATTTCTCCAATTATTTAGCTCTTTATTTCTGTAATAAGTGCTTTGAATATATATTCATTCAATTTTTGTATATATCTGGATAGGTAGATTAACAGGTATTTTATACATTTTACACATTCTATAATTATATATTTTATACATTCAGTAATAATTTTCTATAGAACTCTTCATCTCTCTGCTGGGTTTGTTATTAATATTGCAGAAATGCTACTGATTTCTGTGGATTAATTTAATGTGTGCAATGTTTCTGTTTATTAATTAACTTAATAAATCTTAGTTGTTTCTCAATTCATTAAATCATCTGTTAAAAATGACAATTTTATTTCTTCTATAACAATACTGTATACTATTTCTATACTATAACTATATTGTTATATAACTATAACTATTACCCTTTAATTTCTTTCTCTTTTCTTATTGCTATAGCTATCATTTTTAAAACTATGTCAAATAACATTTAGGATATGGACATCATTGCTTTAATTTTTTTTTTCTGAGGCAATTGGGGTTAAGCGACTTGCCCAGGGTTATACAGTTAAGAAGTGTTAAGGGTCTGAGGTCAGATTTAAACTCGGTTCCTTCTCACTTCAGAGCTGGTGCTCTATCTACTGCACCACCTAGCTGCCCCTCATTGCTTTAATCTTAATCTTATTGTAAAGGCTTCTAGTTTATTTTCTATCTTTTCCCATGATTTTCCAAATATCCAAATATCATTGAAAACAGCTAAACACTAATACTTTTCCATTACTTAAGCAACTAGTCACTTCCATCTGGACTAGGTGATTTGAATTCATGAAGAAAGACAATGTACCCTTCTGTTTTCTTTTATCTTGGATATTAAATCCCTGTTAGACATTATTTTTAAAACACCTCCAGGGTGTGGTGATAGCTCCTTAAATTGAATAAATTAAATGAAATATAATGGGCCTAACATATATTTAACACAAAGGTCTTCCTAAAAATAGGATGGATGTAAATAACATATACTGGGTTTACGTGGGCCTACCTTATCATAAAGCTTTGCAGGTTCCAAGATTTTTTTTAGTTAAATCCCAATATCAATTTAAAATTTTTTTAATTAAAGATTTTTATTTATAAAACATATGCATGATTTCAACATTGACCCTTGCAAAAGTTTCTGTTCCAAATTTCTGCTCCTTTTCCACCACCCCCTTCCCTAGATGGCAGGTAGTCCCATACATTAAATACATTTAAAATATATGTTAAATCCAATATATGTATACATATTTATACAGTTATCTTGCTGCACAAGAAAAATAAGATCAAGAAGGAAGAAAAAAAAACTGCAAAAGAAAATAAAATGCAAGCAAACAACAGAGAGAGTGAGAATGTTATGTTGTAGTCTGTAGAGGACTGCAGATACTGGAGAACTCTGAGAAAACTATACTTGAAGCAAAGACACTTACAGCAGAATGTTAACTTAGTGTGAATGATGAAATGATGCTTCTCTAGTTCACATATACTTAGTACTTAGTATGGTGATGTAATGGTTCTACAGTTGGCACATGCTCAGTATGGTATAGGGATATAATTGTACTAAGGTATATAAGGGCTGAGAGGACTTGAAATGAGCAGACTGGAGAGAGACTCCAGTGAGAGTGTACTCAAGCTCTATCTTAGACTCCAATGAGAAAGCTAGCCCAGACATTACAGTCATCCACACTCAGTTCCTACAGTCCTCCCTCTGGGTATAAATGGTTCTCTTCATTACTAAACAAGTGGAACTAGTTTGAATCATCTCATTGTTGAAGAGATTCAGGTCCATCAGAATTGATTGTCAAATAGTCTTGTTGTTGCCATGTATAATGATTTCCTGGCTCTGCTCATTTCACTTAGCATCAATTTATTTAAGTCTCTCCAGGCCTCTCTGAAATCATCCTGCTGATCATTTCTTACAGAACAATAATATTCCATAACATTCATATATCATAATTTAGTCATTGTCTGATTGATGCCATCCATCTACTTTCCAGTTTCTAGCCACTATAAAAAGCACTGCCACAACATTTTTGTACACATGGGTCCTTTTCCCTCTTTTAAAATCTCTTTGTGATATAAGCCCAGTAGAAACACATCTATATCAAAACTGTGATATGCACAGTTTGATAATTTTTTGAGCATAGTTCCAAATTGCTCTCCAAAATGGTTGAATCTGTTCACAATTCCACCAACAATGTATGAGGGACCCAATTTTCCCATATCTCCTCCAAAGTTCATCATTATCTTTTCTTGTCATCTAAGCCAATCTGATAGGTATGTAGTAGGTTCCAAGATTCTAATCAAAAAGAAGAGAAAGAAATAAAGGATAAGACAAAACTGAGCCAATCAGAAAAACACTACTGCTATGTTTGAGAAGAGAACACTTAAATCCCTTTGTCTTCCATGTTCACTTCCAACTTTTAATTTAATAAGAACACATGTTGGAACCCTTGCTAGGACCTATTTCACAGTAACCCCTAAAGGCTGGAGGCTACATTGTATTTACTACTTCCAAGATCTAGGACAGTAGAGGTACAATTTCCTTAAACCCTTTCTATCTTGAATCAATTGCTTCCCACCCTATTAATAACCCAAGGTCACCTTACAATTATAATTGCTCCAATATGATACATCTAAACAAGCTCTTGACCGTGGAAAGTGTGTAGTGGGAAGAAGGAATTGGAAGGAAAGCAATAAGTATATATTAAGTGCTGATTATATATTGGGACTGTGCACTTTACAAATATTATCTTATTTGATGTGCTCAACAACCCTGTGAGATCAATGCTATTGTATTTGAAGGAACTGATGCAGATAGAAATGAAATGACTTGTTCAGGTCACACAGCCAGAAAGTGTCTGACATTACATTTGAACTCATCTTTCTGAGTTCAGACCCAGTACTATGTCCATCCCAGCTGTTTCTATAAAATTGAAATACTGTAGAACATAATTTTATGCTCTAATTAATTTAGATACACCATGTAATGCTGTTTCATGGCTTTAAATATCTCAGAATTGGTAAAGTATTTAATTGGTGGCCCTTCCTGAACCTTAGTTTTTTATATGGTAGGTGAATCAATGTTGCCCTAATTAATTTAATAACATTTTCCTGAACTTTCTGTTTTTAATCCTAGACAGATATCTATTTCCTTTTTTAAGGTCTCTATACAATCTGTATACTTCAGGTATTTGTGTTTTAAGAGGAACATATGGAAGCTAATACCCTAGAACAGCTTTAGATAATATTTGCTTGTTCTGCTAGCTCAAAGAACCCTAATAACAAATGTGAAGTAGATGATTTTCTGGAAATCAGTCATATCATTTGAGGGATGACTGTCTCAGCCTTATAATTAATTTTATACATGTTGTATTGCCCTATTTTGCTTTTGGAATAAAAAAGAAAATGACCCAAAGAATGACATGAAAATTTTTTTTAAAGAAATAAACATCAGATATATCATCATCAGTATTATTACAGCTGAATAAGAGTTATATTTTTATGTGGAAGTTCTATGTTTAATTTCTGCCCACTATAAAGTAGTCCTTCTGGTAGAGATAAGAGTTCTACTTCTCACTTGAATATTTAGAAAAAAAATTAGAAAATAAAGATATGGTGGTGACTATCATATGAGAGAATTAGTAGGTAAGACCTTGGATTATTTTTTAATATGTTCCTATTTGCTATTTGAGACCCTGATTTACTGAAAAGTAGAAATCAGAGTTATAGAGCTGAATAAGCTATTAGTTCAACTTACTTATTTCATAGGTCAGGAAACTTAATGCTACAGAAGTAACCTGCCCAAGTTTTAGCGGGCATGCTCAAGCTAGAAATGAACTTCCTAAATCCCAGACAAGTATTTTCCCCATTATACCTCACCAAACAGATGTTCATAAGAGTCATTGAGAACATGTTACTATAAGACAAATTCAGCGAACTTTGTTAACAAATAGGTAAAGGTGCAATACATTTTAGAAAAATCCCCATTAAAGAGGTGTGGCAAGGTTTTAGGGTCAACTATATTCATTTGTAGCACATATGGGACCATCAGCACTACAGCCTGCTACTTTGAATCATCATATTTATCATATTCTTTCTCAATTTCTAGGGAAATAGGATGAAGTTGAGGTGTATCTTTATTAATATTAAAATTGAAACATCTCCCATCAATAATCTCTAGATTCCCATTCTAGCTTATTACAAATTATTTAATAAGAAAAATCTTTCCCTCTACATAACCTGTTGCTAAATTCTATCAAAATGTCTATATGCTAGGCTTAAATCAGCATCAAAGTCACTAATTAAAATTTTGTTAACAATGTAACCAATAAAAACACAAGTAACTAATGATTTAGTTTCAGAGAAAAAGATCACAGCTAGAGTTACTTTTAATTATCATTGTTTCTCTTGACTTCTCACTTCTGGAACATAGTTCCACTTATAAACTCTCAAGATTACAGCCAAAGTTTCTCATCAAAGCCTCTTTTTATTTGTTTCTAACGTGTTAAACTCAGTTCTTTCAGGAATTCTCCTCCTCCCCTTTCCCTCTACCCCTTCCCAATTTCTGTCCTCTTTTTCCAGAAATGCAAGTAACTCCAAAAATACAGGTAATACTCTTCACAGACATTTCAAAGAACTATCTTTACATCTTTTCTATAATTCCCTTATTCCATTAGAAAAGAAATTTTATTCATCCTCTTTTTCTTTGTCTTCTCATATTTTCTGGAAAGCCCTCACTACTAACAGTTTCTCCAGAATAACAGTTAAACTGCCAGTATCTTCACAGATGACAGTTAAAACTCAAACTCTTTACAGATGGAAATTTAAAACTCTTTGTCTCCTCAAAGACTCCTTCCAGATCAAAGTTAAATCACACCCTCCCTACAGAGGAATGGCAGTTAAACTGTCACTATTTAACGTTCCCAAGTCTCTTTAATTCAGCAAAAGTATTCATAGTCACTGTGGGAGTGGCTTTTGAAACTAAACTTCAAGGTTTGTTTGTTTTTAGAGAATTTGCTAATGTGGAAAACATTATTCCTTGATAATATAGATAACTATATTGGCAATATTGGGCAATATAAATCTTTCAATAAAGCCTATTTTCCCATGTCTTCACCAAGATGTGGGGATGACTCTTAAAGGATGTGACAGTAAGAGATCTGGGAAGTCCTACCAAACCAGAAATTCTCCCTTATAATAGATTGGTAGTGTATTTGTCATAAGAGGATTGTCTTAAAGTTCAGAGATGCTTATTACAAGAAGGCTGGCTGCTAAGTGATGACAGGTTTTGTTTGTTTTTGGGGGGTTTTTTGTTATTTTTTTTCAGCTATAACAACTCATGAAAATAATCTAAGGAACTCTATTAGATAAAGAAAAGACGTTTTACTTTGTTACCAGCTAAGGGCTAAGGAAACCTCACTAAAGACATAGGCATGGAGCTACTGGATTATAAACAGTGGCCATAGCAGTAAAGTTGTAAAGAGCAGAAATGGTGAAAGCAGCAAACACGTAGAGTGGTAACCAGATGGACATGTAGAACACATAATTGTCATGAGACCATCAATTATATTGCACTTATAATATTAGCTGTGAGGATTTTTCCTTTTCTTATTGGACTTGAGTCTGAATGCTATTTATGTTCTTATCTGTTTTGATAATAAATATGTTTATGTTTTTAGTGCTTTAGTTGATACCTTGATTGCTAGCCAAAAAAACTGACTCAAATATCCTTGAAGTAAGCCAAATTCTGATGATCCCAGGAGAAACACTGGTGAAGAGAAAATATGCACCAAATTCAGATATTCCCAGAGAGGAGACCACAGGGATGGGGGGGAAGAAAGGAGTCAGGAATCATAAAGAAATATTATGCTGTTATTCATAAGCTGCAAGTTGTTTTCATTTTTTTCTGTCCTCAATTAATGCCTGAGTTTCATTCTATCAATAAAATTAAGCTCCTTGTGGACAGGCACTTTCCCCACTTGCTTTTCTATCCACAAAGTATAATACATTTCCTTATACATAAAAGATGCTTAAGAAATATTTTTGAGTTGTCATCTATTGAAGACAATAGGGGATAGAGATCTGTAGTAGTGGAAAAAGTACCCAAATAATTGAAATATCACTCCTTGAAGTGTTAAAGAACCGAATTATTGTATCTTAAGTTTTACTTGTATTGTTAGTATGTACATTCCTTTAGACCATAAAAGCCCTGACAATCATTGTGGCATTATACTTAACTTTTCCTAGCTAGTTTAATTGTTTCTCTGTCTACATGACTTCCAAAATATTTTAGCCTCTGGTTAGTTGCCTTGTTAACACATCTGTTTAAATTGGGTCTGTCATATCTTCTTAACAATATGGAATAATATAATTATGATAAATCACAAGTTCTTATGCGCCACTATTAAATGTGCCTTCATAGTTCTATTCAATTGAACCAAACAAGCATTGATTATGTACCTACTATATGTAGAGTACAAGTAAAGATACAATGATAAACGATTTAGATTGTATTTGACTTCAGAGAGCTTTCCTGTAATCAGGGATGGAACTAGTGAATTCCTCCTATCCATCTTCTTTATTCCTCCAAACCATATCTATTCTTTATATATGATGATACAAATGTTATCCCCTAACAACTTTTACCACTTGTTTTCCTAGTCAGGGAGGCATGGCAATTGACTTATGGGGTAGGGAAGGAGCAGATGTAATTATTAAACCAACAAGCTCACCATTCTATCACTTTAAGGTTGTCTCAAGGCAGTTGATAAAACTAGGAGAACCTAAATCTCTGGGTTTGTCTTAGATTGGCTCACTACATTTTGATTACAAAACTATGTTTTGGAAGGAAAGAAAAAAAGTCAGGCAAGAACTTAGTGTGACAGAGTAGTGTGGAGTCTAACTATATGGATGGTTTTATCTGTGTAGCATAAGTCTAGTATGCATTACACTTTGCTACATGCTGCTAATGCCTGGCCACCCAGTATGTCAAGGGAAGAAAGGTAATGACTATGTCCCAAGATCATTGATATATGTCCTTGATAAGATCTTCTAGCCCTTTCCCTCTTTTTAAAGTTATACCTTAGTCACAAGACAGGAACCCTACCCAGTAATAGGTGTAGTTTTATTTCTTCTTACTCTCCTTTAGTAACTTGAAAGTGTCTAGTATTTTACTTAATATAGGGATTGGTAAAAACAGGTGCAATACTTCATGGAGTAATTGTTTGGGTTGTGATACAACAGGAATAACAGGAGAGTCAACTATGTATTCCACCAGATTCTACCAGATACAAATCTTTAATCTCTTGAGCCAACCAAGTCTCAAGAATAGTTTCAATATGTTTTAAAGAAAAATTAACCTAACTTGCCACATTTGCAAATTACCTCTTCACTGTGAGTACAATGTATTTGGTAGGGAATGTTCATTTGGGAATTCCATTGAGAAGAAAATGCAAGAAAATGACCACCAATTTAAGGTAAGATTGCTGGATGTTTTGGAATACCATTATTGCAAGTGGATGTAGCTGTTCCCATAACTGGGTTCCTCCAATAGGAAGAGATGGTCTTTCTAGAATATATCAATCAATTACTAAAGATTTATTAACTACCTACTATGTACCAAGCACAGTTGGAGCCTGGAGGCACAAATACAAAAAAAAAAAATAACAACTGCATATATAAGATACATAATGTTTCAGAATTTGATCAGAATTTGAGGATAGAAGGATGATATGTAGATGAAATTATTTAGGGAAAAAATGAGAAATTAGAGGGTCAACTAACAGGGTACTTAACCATGCCTAGTGAACTAGTAGTCTTAACTTATATGACAGTATAAGTTGAATAACTGCTTAATTGGGTAGATATCATAATTCTAAAGACCATATGGTGGCATTGGGAATGCAAAAAAATCATGAGCTTACAAAATTCCTCTAAATGGTGGCAGTCCCACAGGCCAGAGTTTCCTTTCAATTGTCTATGAATATCTAGTATAGTAGTACAAATGGAACTTGGCCTGGACCCATTGAAAGGGGTTTCATTGTTGGCACCAATTAGAATGAAAATATGCAGGTTCATAGAATTTTTCTATAAAAGATTTAGAAGCAAATGCCATGAATGGTGAAAAGAGCTCATATCCAAATCAGATTAATTTAAGAGTACTTATAAGTCATCAAGTTTTCAAGAGGTCAGAAGATAATGGTTATGCAAATGTATAGGTATCCATATAACAACAAAAAATTGGAGTGGTTTAAGTGGATACAGTGAGTCCTCAAGTTCATTGAGATGGCCTTTCAGTATTCCCCCCCCCCGTTTATATGTATATACATGTATAATTTATATATCATTTCTGAATATGCTGAAAACATTTACCTTGCTATCTAGGAATCCTAAAAAAAGTGATTAATGGGAAAAGAAATTATTATCTACTATCTTTCCACTCAAATTTAACTTTGGGACCTTTGAACATTATAATTGGTTTAAGAATAAAAAAAGAGGAAGGGAAAGTGGGAAGGAGTCTGACTTACTCTCAAGATTGATTTGAAGTCTCTACTCAAAAAGTTAGGGAACAACTCTTCATGACCGTGAAGGATTCTGAGAATATTTCTTGGAGCCCGGGAGCTCATCTCTCCCCACACAGATGATCTTAAGCTTACAAAACACAAAGAAGCCAAAGTTTGTTTATGGCCTTAATTTTTGATTTAATTCAAGTCTCCAAAGCCTGCTTCTAGACTCTAAAACATATATAGGTAGAATAACTAGTTAACATTCATCTAGGATCTTTAAGTACTTCATATATTAGGATATCATATGTTCATGAATGAGATGGGCCAGAGTCAATTGCTTGAGAGCTAAAGCAGATTCTTATATGGGCCTCTATGAGGGCATTTAGATCATGAATTTCCAAAAACATTCTGAGGTAAACAAGTGACCAAGGAAATACTAACCATAGACATTAGTATATTAGAATATGACCACATTGGTTTCATGCTAAATAATGCTTCTGAAATTTTTTTTTGGTGAGGGAGAGGAGGGAGGGAGGGAAGCAAGTCACTTGTGTCAGTGATACAAGTATCCCTAAGGGAAGAGAAAAGCCTGACAGAAGCAGGGAAGTTGTTAGGTATGGCAAAGGTATCTGCTCTGGTAATATTTTATGGAGTATTTGCTTTGGACTAGTGGACAAATCAAATTTTTGCCATGTTATCCCTTTGAGGGTTTGAGGTGTCCCAGGGTATTATATTTGCTACTTGCAATTTAGCAAGGAGATAAGATATACCAGATCTGAACAAGGTTGTCATAAAAAGAGTTGCTCTGGCTGAAAGATGACCTCAGAAAGAGGAGAGGAATGAGAGGCAAAAAAATATTCTATGGACATGGCAGTTTGGGTGTCAAACAGGTTGGTCACTTTTCACTACCAAATGTGGTTCAGTGGTCCAGGTGAGAATCTTTGCTTGATGGGCACTTGAGTCCATGAACCTAGACTCTAAGGATGAATCTTCACTCTCACAATTCCATTATAATAATTCAATTGTCTTGAGTCAGGTAGCAAAAGTTAGAATTCATTAATACCATCAGTGTGAGAAAAGCAGCCTATAGGACTGTGTGTGCAAAGTGCAAGGAGTTGCTTTCATAAATAAGATTTGTAGGTTAAAGCCCCCATTTGGGATGCCTTGTGGGGAAAAGTGCAGAAGCTAACAGTGTATTCTTCTTGGCAGGACACTGAATGGAAAATGGAGTAAATCTTAGTATTGTCTATTTTCACAGATGAGATAGGAGAAAGACTGATATAAGAAAAGGCAAAGAGCAATGCTTGGAGAGAGGCCATGATGGCCCTTCAATACTATATATCACTTGAGGCAGTGTTACTTTTCTTCCTTTGTGAGATGAAAGTAAAACTGGTCTTAGTAAGTGCATGGCATTAGAACAATTGGGAAGGCAGGACCATTGTTTTGTCTAGAATACAAAAGTTGCTACGGATGACTTGTGAGGGCATTTAAAAAGGAACAAGCTTATGGAATGATTTTTAGGTGGTTACATTTTTAGAAATGCATGTTTTGGAAGTAGATAAGAAAGACACATAAGACTTCATTTTGGTAAGGTACCTATGTGTAAGGTAAGCTGAAAGAGCAGCTGAAGGAGTCTGTTAACCTGGGTCATTTTGCCTTTTTTATATTTCATATTTTCTGGTGGTATGAACAGCAGAATGGAATTAGAGTCAAGAAGATCTACTTCAGACATTGACTAGCTGTGTGACTGTGGATAAATCATTTAACCACTCTAGGCCAAAGTTTCCTTATAAATGAAACCGTTGAATTCATTGATGTCAAAGATCAATTATAGCACTAAATCTATGATATTGTGGTCTTAAGTGCACTTCTGGGAAAGTCATGAACTTGAGCTATACTGTAACTAATGGTATCAGCCTTGCTCTCAGCAGTTCACAAAAGATAAATCCTGAGTAAAACCTGAACCAGGTTGAAATGGCATTAGATGTTTATTTTATTTTTAATAAAGCTTTTTTTATTTTCAAAACATATGCATATATAATTTTCAACATTCACCTTTGTAAACCTTATGTTCCAAATTTTTTTTCTTCCCTTTCCCCCACCCCCTGAATGGCAAGTAGTCATATACATATTAAACATATGTGATTCTTCTATATATATTTACACAATTATCATGCTGCATAAGAAAAATCAGATCAAAAATGAAAAAAATGAGAAAGAAAACAAAATGTAAGCAAACAATGATAAAATAAAAAAACTATATTGTGATACACACTCAGTCCCAAAGGGTCACTCTCTCAGTGAAATAGCTTTCTTCATCGCAAGACCATTGGAACTGGCCTAAATCACCTCGCTGTTGAAAAGAGTCATGTCTTTCAGAATTGATAATTGTATCATCTTGCTATTGCTATATACAATATTATCCTGGTTCTACTCACTTCAGTCAGAAACCGTTTATATAAGCCTCTCCAAGCCTTCCTGAAATCATCCCACTGATCGTTTCTTATAGAACAATAATATTTCATAACATTCATATACTATAACTTATTCAACCATTTTCCAATTGATGGATATTCACTCAGTTTCCACTTGCCACTACAAAAAGGACTGCTAGGAAAAATGTACGCACATGGGATCTTTTCCCCTTTTTTTCTAATCCCTTTGGGATACAGACTCAGTAGAGACACTGTTGGATCAAAGGGTATGCACAGTTTGATAGCCCTTTGGACATTGTTCCAAATTGTTCTCTAGAATGGTTGGATCTGTTCACAACTTGGTAAATGTCTTAAAAACAATAAACAAAAATACAACATAGATAGTTATATATGGTTTTTTAAGTCAATATGTGTCTTCAGGAAAAATGTCTCTCTCCCCACCCCCAGGTCTGAGGGGTGAAGCTTGAGCTTACAAAGTCAATGTCAGCTATATTTTTTCACTTAATAATGTTTTTGTTAATTCATTCTACAATTAGTACCTGTCAGAGGCAAGACTTAAGCCTGTGTATTCTTGATGCTGAGACTGTTATGCTACAATGTTTCTTTAAAAAATAAATTTGTTTTTAAATTCTTTTTAAATTTTGAGTTTTACATATTCTCCCTCTCTAATTCCTTCCCTATAAAATGAGAAGGCAAGTGAAATAGTATCAGTTGTATAATTGAAAGCATGCAAAACATATTTCTATATTGACTTATCACTAAAAAAAAGAAAAAAGGTAAAAAAAAAGTTATATTTCAATTTGCACGCGAGTTCATCAGTTCTCTGGGTGTAGATAATTTTTTTCATCATGAGATTTTTGGTATTGTCTTGGGTCATTGTATTGATCAGAATATCTAACTCTTTCACAATTAATGGTCTGTTACTGTGCACAATGATCGCCTGGCTCTTCTGACTTCACTTTGCATCAGTTTATATAGATATTCTCAGACTTTTTTCTGAAATTACCATCTTCATTATTTCTTATGGCACAACAGTACTTCTTCACAATGATATGTCCTTATTTATTCATTATTCAACTGAGGAGCAACCCCTTAATTTCCAATTCTTTACCACTCCACTACAAAAGAGTAACTATAAATATTTTTGTGCATGCATCCATTTCATTTTCCTTTTATATCTTTGGAGGTACAGATTTAGAGTGGTACAATTTGATCAAAGGTATGCACAGTTCTATAAAGTTTTGGACATATTCCAAAATGTTCCCCAGTATGATTGGATTAGTTCATAACTCCACCAACAGTGTATTAGTATATTTTCTCTCAATCCCTGAAACTTTTGTTACTTCTGATAGGTATGAAGTGGTACTCCAGAGTTGTTTCAATTTGCATTTCTCTAATCAATAGTGGTGGGCACCTAGCTGGAGAGAGAGATAGAGCACAGGACTTAAAATCAGGAACTACAAATCTGTCCTTAGATAATAAGTAATTGTATGGCCACTTTGCCTCCATTTCCTTATCTGTAAAATGAGCTGGAGAAAAAATGGGAATTACTCTTGTATTTTTGTGAAGAAAGCACCAAAAAGGGGTCACAACGAATTGGGATTTAAATGATTTAATAATTACAATATGATTTAGAACACTTTTTACATAACTATATATAACTATATAAAAGTTGTCAATTCATATCCTTTCACTATTAGTTCAGGAATGGGCCTTATTTTTATAAATTGATTTCAGTTCCCTATATATATTTGAGAAATGAGATCTTAAATCAGAAAAACTTGCTACAATTTTTCTTAGATTAATTCATTGTCTGTGGTATTTTTAGGAAAATGTAGTTTCCCTGCTTATCTTTTATTAGATCTATTTTTGCTTTTGCTTTGTCGGCTATAGTTATTACTACCCTTTCCTTTTTAACTTCAACTAAAATGAAATGGATGCACGCACAACTTCAACTAACTAGATTCTGCTCTAATCCTTTATTTGAACTCTGTGTCTTTCTGTGGCAAGTGTGTTTCTTGTAAACATATTGTTCGACTCTGATTTCTAATACATTCTATCTGCTTTCGTTTTATGGGTGTACTCATCCCATTCATAGTTATTATTACTGTGTTTTTCCTGCCATCTTATTCTCTTATATTCCTTTCACTCTCTGTCTGTCTCTCCATCTCTCGCTATTGCTCTAATCTTTCTCTGTCTGTTTGACTGTCTGTCTCTTCCCTCTTCAAATTTCTGACCATCATGAGATAGATTTCTATACCCAGCCAAACCCACCCATTTGGTACACTATAAAAGCTCTTCTTTGCATGTCTCTTTTATGTGAGAAAAATTCTTCATTCCCCTCCTCTCTTCCCCTTTCTTCCTGTGCATTCCTTTTTCTCACTTCATTAAAAAAAATTATCCCAGCATAATCAGCTCATACTCGTGCACTCTTTACATGTAGATTCCTTCTAATTACTCTCACAATCATAAAGTTCTTATGAATTATAAGCTTTCCCATATAGAAACAGTTTAAGCATCTTAAGTCCATTATGATTTCCTTTATATGTTTACATTTTAATACTTAAGTTTTGTTTTTGAATGTCAAATTTTCTATTTGCTCTGGTCTTTTCATCAGAAATGCTTGAAACTTTCTGTTTCATTATATATACATCTCCACTTCCCTACCCCATCCAAGAATTATACTCAATTTTGATAAGTTATTTTTGATTGTAATCCTAGCTTCTTTGTTCTCTAGAATATCATATTCCAAGCCATTTAACCCTTCAAGGTAGCTGATAAATTTTGTGTTCTGCTGACTGTGCCTCCATAGTATTTGAATTTTTTCTTTCTGGCTGCTTTTAGTGTTTTCAAAGCTAGTTCTGGAGGCCTGCAAGCTCTCAGTTCTTCCAAGATGGTGTGGTCTAAGGAAAGCTGTGGTCACTATTCTCCTGATCTGTGCTCTTTTCTGTGAATATCCACAAATATTTTTTCTACCCTGAAACTGCTCATTTTCCTCCTTGCCCTGGGAATATAATCTAGAAATATGCATGAGCAATGCCAACAGCATCTTGCTCCCAATGCCAGCAAAGGGTTCCAATCTTCCTCTGTCCACTTTTCCTATCGCCTATAGATTAAGAACTCTAGAAGCTACCACTTTAGTTACCCACAAGACTTGCTGCTGCTCTGCTGGGAGCAGCTTGTACTAGAGTGCATATCACTCTCATTTTAGTGACATAGATCTTTCCTGCCATCCTTCCACATTTTCTTGGACTGGAAAATTTTTTCACTTCATTTATTTGTTGATTCTACCACTCCAGAATTTGCTTTGCAGCATTATTTTAAATAGTTTGGAGAAAAATTTATGACTGTTCCCTGTAATGTTCTGGTTAGTTTTCTGGAGGTCTTGGAACCAGCCTTTGTTTCAACAGAGTAATCACCACAAGAATAGCCAGGGATAAAGTCCAAAAGTCTTTATTGTCTCCTTTAGTTTCCCAGTCTTGGTCAGCAGTCTCAGCAAATCAGCCAGTCAGCAGTCTACACATCCAAATGTGATGTCCTGCTTTCTAGAGCTCCCAAGTTGGGGTAACAAAATGTACTGTTATTTTCTAGAGCTCCCATACCAAGGTGATTAAAATATAGTGTCCAGACTGGCTCTCTGGAGGATCTTGGGAGCAGCCCCAAGTCCTTGGTCTTTAGTGGAGAAGTGATGAAGGCAGGAGAGCCACTAGGGCAGTCTCTATCTTGAAGTCTGTCTCTGGCTGAGTTTGTCCCCAGTTTATATGCTCTATTACAATTACATCAATTATAGTATACTGAGTATAAACCAATCATTATGTCACTAGGGAACCATTATTTATTGTAAGATTAAATCAATCATACTGAACTAGAGAACTCACATGCAAAACAAGATAACCATTATCTTATCAATTCCACTGAGTTGATACTTTGTTTAAATCAATCATACTGAGCCTTAAGTATATTTCTCCAAACGTTCCTGCCCTTTACATCTCCTGCTTTCTTTTGTTTTAGAACATAGGCAGTCACACCCTCCCTTACTTCTCAAGGAAGTGAAAACACCAAAAAAGGAAGTGATTATGCTTTCCCTGACATCTCAGGAAGGGAAATAAAAATATCAAAGGGAAATAGTTTGTATATACTGAAGGAGAAATAAAGACTTTTGGACTTTATCCCTGGCTATTCTTGTGGTGATTACTCTGCTGAAACGAAAGTGTCTGCAGACCTCTCACAAAATCATCAAAGGGTTCATTTGGACCTTGCTCCATTTTAGTGAATGCTTCCCCTCTATCTTGTTTTCCTGCGAGAGTGCCCCATGCTTGGATAGCAACAGCAGCAATTTGCTCATATGCTATCAAAGGTTAACTAATTTGTGCTAAAGCATCTGCATAATGACTTATACCTACTAGATGTCAAAGGTGATTTATATATTAACTCCAGTTTGCCTATTTCATTGGTTTGTATTCTACATAGTTCACTATACTCTGAAAGCCACAATAAGTTTTGTTCAGGTTCCAAACATATCTTTGCTATAGATTTCCAATCACTAGGGGTTAAAATTTCATAAGCCAAATTTCTCTAATACCATCTTAACATAAGATGATGTAGCCTCATAAAGAGTGCAACCATTTTTCAGATCTTTGATAATTTCCAGATCAAAAGGAGTGTATCTTCTCCTTTCTTGACCTGAAGAGTCAAGCTCTTGAATAGTAGGGTATGCTTCTATTCTTAAATCAGATATATACTGTCCTTCTTTTTTAGCTTTAACTAGTGCCTTTTGTAATCTTGTCATGGGGGGTGGACAAAACTGCTTCATGAGTGGTGCTGATTGTGTCACTGCCCCTCCCCCTCCTCCTTCTCATTCCACCTATGAAGGATTAATTGAGGGGGATCAGGAATCAAATCTCTAATGGCTTCTGCTGTGAAGTACCATATTCCTTAATTTCATCAGCACTGTACTTTAACTCTTTTCTTGTCTAATTCCTCCCACTTTTCAGCTGTTTTATCAGCATTCTCCTGTTTTTTTTTCTTTTTCTTTATTCTAATACTTATGTAATTCCTTAAAGCCAATTATATTGTAATATATAAAAAGTGTTTCTTTAGGAATTGAATCAGGACCATTTCAATTAGTTGCTCTCTAACTAATTTCCACTTGTCTGGCTCTAATTCTTCTTCCTTAAAGAACCAAAGGGATGTGTACTCTAATGTTTCTAAAAGTCCAATGATCTCCTTCCAAATTACAATCAAACTTTGTTTTTTTTTTCTTAGCTTAACTATGCTTTCTACACACTTTCCTTGGGGTGGGGAAGACTGTTTTCTAAGTATTTGTTCCATTTCAGTTGAAAAACCAGTTTAGTCCTTAAGAAAGTTTCCTGCTTCTCTATTTTTGTACTCATCCTAATTTCTGGGTCACGGAGACTTTTTCACTGAACTCATGATCTTGTCAGTAGGATGTAGGTCCTTAGCCTCATGTTGGGTGCCAAATGTAATGTCCTGGTTAGCTTTCTAGAGTTCTTGGAACCAGCCTTTGTTTCAACAGAGTAATCAACACAAGAATAGCCAGGGATAAAGTCCAAAAGTCTTTATTTCTCCTTCAGTATCCCAGTCTTTCTCAGTACTATCAGCCAATCAGTCAGTCAGCAGCCTGCACATCCAAATGTAATGTCCTGCTTTCTAGAGCCCCCAAGTTGGGGTGACAAAATGTACCATTGTTTTTAAAGCCTCCACACCAAAGTGATTAAAATATAGTGTCCAGACTGGCTCTCTGAAGGATCTTGGGACCAGCCCCAAATACTTGGTATTTAGTGGAGAAGTGATGAAGGCTCTACTACAATTACATCATTACAGTATAGTGAGTATAAACCAATTATTACATCACTAGGGAACTATTATTTTTGTAAGATTAAATCAATCATACTGAACTAGAGAACTCACATGCTAAACTATATAACCATTGTCTTATCAATTCCACTGAATTGACACCTTGTTTAAATCAATCATACTGAGCCTTAAGTATATTTCTCCAAAGTTCCTGCCCTTTACAGTTCCAACTTTTACCATATTGGCTCTGTCCCTTCTCCAATGCTAATTTTTAAGAATTTTTTCTATGATCTTTTATACATCCTCTCCCACAACTCTGGCCCAATTTGGCCAGTTCTGATTTTTTTTGTACCTTCTTTTCCATTTAATTGATTGTGCTTTTTAGAAAGTTCTCTTATTCAGATAATTTTTGTGCTTCTTTTACCATTAAACCCAATTTTGTTTTTATAAAATGTTATTTTCTTCAATATTTTTGGGCACTAACATTTTTTAAAATCAATCTGTTAATTCTCTTTTTTTTTCATAATTTTCTCTCCTCACTAGTTTTTCCCCAAAATTTTTCTATTAACCCTACTTTCTTTTTTAAAGAAAAAAAAAAAAAAACAACCCTTTTCTATGAATTTTTGTTGGGTTTGGGATCAATTAGAATTTTTCTTTGAGACTTTGGTTATTTTCACAATGAATTTTATGTTAAAGTTGGACTTTGTTCACTCAAGGATGTGCAAGTACTGTCTCACTCTTCAGACTTTTTAATGTTGCTGTTCTCATAGCAAGTTCTGAAGGTTTGCAAATTTTTAGTGCTTGTAAATTGTTGTGATACAGGGAAATGTATAGTCATTGTTCTTTTTATCTGCATTCTGGTCTTTACCTTGGAAGGGCTTCTGCTTCCCTGTAGCCAAAAAGCACTTGCACTCCTCTTGGCCCTAAAACTATTAGCAGTCCTTTACCCTCCTAAAGTCACCTTACTAAAGCTCTTCTCTGCTTACTCCCTCATGTCTGACAAGTGCTTCTTTCTGCCCTGGAATTGCAACCTAAACAGCTTATGGATAATAAAGTTGTCAATTAGTACCAGCTATACTCTGTGCCCGCAGAGTCCCTTATACTGTCTTTCTGACCAGTTGTTTGATGCCCTTAGTTTCTGGGCTGAGAGCTCTCAAAGTAGCAGCAGCTGCTGCTCCTGCTGCTGTTATTTGCTCAAAGGCACATTGTTGGTGCAGCCATCCCTTGCATGTGTTCCAGATAGACCTTGACCATAATGTCACAAACCTCTCCTGCTTATCCCCTAAATTGTCTCAGGCTGGAAAAATGGAAAAATTTTGTTAACTTTTCCATTCAAAAACTTGATTTGAGACATTATATTAAGTTGTTTAAAGAACATTGTGACAATTCAGTGGGTTCCTTCCTATGCTTTTTAATCTTCCACAGCTATATTCTTGACAACACTTTTTGAATTCTTCTTAATGCTCTTAGATGTATTTGTGTCAAAGACTGAAGGGCTTAGATGACTGCAGAGTGATAAGGCTTAAGTTAAGGAAGTATTAGTTGCCTCTTAGCAAGACAGAAGTCGTACCTTACTTTTCTTCAACCTCTTGCTTTCTAGTTCATCACAAAGGCTGGATAGATACAGGGCTAAGTGACATAGCTTATGTAAAAGCAGATGCAGCATGATACAGTAAAGGTGCTAGACTAAGAGTCAGAAGACCTGAGCTGAAATACCAGGCGTCATCATCGTCATTACCACCATTATCATCATCACTAATATTTATATAGCATTTAATGGTTTACAAAGTGTTTTACATAAATAATCTTACTTGATCCTTAGAACAACCTTGTGAGATAGGTGCTATTATTATCCACACTTTATAGCTGAGGAAACTGAGAAATCATTCAGCATATATGTGTCTGAGGCAGGATTTGAACTGAAGTTTTGCTGATTCCAAAACACATAATGGCATGTCATTTGATCTTTCTGATCTTTCTGAAGTCTTTACCACTTTAAATGAATAATCCTTTATTTTAAAGAATGACTCCTCTGTTCTATGTCAGGTCAGACATATTCCTCATTTGAATATAAAATATCTTGAAATTGACCTTAGGAAAAAAAAGAATATGCAAATGAAGAAACCCATCATAATTTTTAAAAATCTAATTCTTCCCCCATAATTCCTCAACATGTTAGAATTGCATGTTTCTTAACCAAATACAATTTAGTCCCAACACTTCAACTAACAATATTAATATAATTTAAAGGTAATATTTTCATATTTACCAGTAATGCTGTAGAGGTCATGAAGGGAATCTATATAACTACCTGATAGAGTAAGTAATAATCCTAAGAGACTAAGGTTCATTGTTATATAACCAGTTATTAAATTGAGCTGCTAGATTACACAATGAATAGAGTTCTGAGAATGGAGGTAGGAAAATTCATTTCCTAAATTCAAATTTGGCCTGAGATACTATCTGTATGATCCTGGACAAGTCACTTTACCCTGTTTCCTTAGTTTCCTTATAAAAAAAAAGAGCCTGAAAAATATATCATTGACCATGAGAAATGTGAAAACTCAAGTAAATTCACAGTGACTTCTTCCAATCCTCCATTCCCATCCTCATCCCCACAAAGTTTTGTATAGTGTCATAGGACAGATGATAGCTGACTGTTACCTATAATTTGTCAAGATGTTACTTTTTTAAACTTAGGTTGTTTATGCTGGTCATATTTATGGCAAAATTTATTATCATTGCATAAAACATCTGCTGTATCTACTTCAGACTTGTGCCTAAGAGAACAAAGCAGATAAAAACCAATGTATGTAGTGCAATGAAGATGGTATTTTCCCAACATGATAATGGAGAGCCATTAATCCTAATTCTATGATCATTCTATCACTGATTATAAAAGTAAAAACCCACTTGCTTTTTTAAAATGTTGTGCTGCCAAAAAAAATACAGAAAGGAATTTTGCAATTCTTTGAACACCCACTATAAATGAAGTATATTATGACTTTTAAAATTACTTGGGGATTTGAGTAAAAGATTATTAAAGAATTGAAAGCAAAGAGGAAATAACTAATCCTGGTTCTTTGAAGTCCATTTGAAATTTAATTGACCATTAGGCCACCAACCATCTTGGCTTACTACCATTTAATAATGAGAAATTCAATCTTACATTAGGAATGAGAGCAGCATAATTCATCAAAAGCTACACACCATTTACATTGCTTTTCCATGGAGATTACTTGGAGAAAGTGCAGAACACACAATTTTGAGTAATTTATGAGCTTTTTTAGTGGTGTTAGAGCAATTGAGTTCTGGCAATAATGAAAATGTTTTTTAACAGATATGTTTTAATTTTAGTTGACTGAGGCAATGATGGCACAAAGATTCTTTTTCTTCCACTGAAGTTTAGTCTCACATTAACAAAAGAATTGAAGCCAAAATGTTAAGGAGAATTTGGTAAGACATAAGTAGAAACCTCATAGAGGATTTTATGAAACCCCATAGAGGGAAGTGACTTGCATAAATGTATGCAGCCTATTTTCCTAGCAAATAATTTATGAAATTACACTACTATTCCTACAAATCTGATTGTACACATGCATAATCAATCATTACAATAATAATTTACAAAAACTATTGAAGATTTATTATCTCATTAACCTCATGAAATACTTAAAGCATTACTGTATCTATATATACATATATATCTAACATTGTGTGTATATGTGACATCTATAAAGTGCTCTCTGCATGTAGAATATTGTTCTAAACACTGGGGGCATATAAAGCTTAGAGAATATATAATCATTACATTTGTGAAAATTATAGTCGTATAGGGAATATCATACATGCAAATCACTATAATAGAAAATACAGAAGCCTAACCAGGAATTTGTTGCCTAGGGCAAGTACCATGAAATATGTCTTTATTTGAATGTCTGGACTGGTGAAAAATCACCTCATGATAAAATGGACACCAGTGTAAATAAAGCTTCTCATGGGAAGGCAATCAAGGGATAGAAGAGAAGAAGATTTTATCCCAGCTTGCCATCTGGTAGCTTCATATATTAATTTATTATTGTTTATCAAAGTCAGCTTTTTTGTACTCTGCTATTGAAAGACTACAAGTGTCATCAGTACCTACTAAATCTAGCATTCTTTAAATTCAATCCCCTGGAGCAAAACCTAAGCTGCCATCTCTTGTGAGAGTCCTGACAAAATCTGTTTCATCTGTTTCATACCAGGTGTTATATCTTAATAACAATAGTACATGATAGTTCCTATATAGCTCTTTAAGGTTTACAAACATATTGCATCACAATAACCATGTCAGATAAATATCTCAAAAGAGTTTTTGCCTGCATTTTATAGATAAGGAACCCGAATTCCAAAAGGTGGAAGTGACTTGCATAAAGTTATAACAGTTCTGCATTCTAACTTTAAGTGTTTTTTCCCAGTAGGTCACACTTTTCCCCACCAAGTGTACATGAGCAACACAAACAAGTTCTGCATGGGGTCTAAAAGGAGAAATCTCATTATCAATTGGGAAAACCAGGGTGTATTTTATGGAATAAGTGCTAGATGAGTTGAGTTTTAAAGTATTAGTAGGAATTCAACAGATGAGAAAGGTAGAGTTGGCATTCCAGACACAGATAACAACATAAACATAGGCATTATTGCAAGAAAACATCAGGCATGGTTGAGGAATGGTAATAGTCCTGTTTGGCTACAAAGAAACGGTGTAAAAGGGTTGTCATCCAGAAGAGGGATTATATTTATTTTATTTGGCCACAGAAACCAGAACTAGAAGCAAGACATATAAATTACAAAGAAGCAAATTTAGGTTCAAGGTAAAGGAGGGAAAGTTCTAACAATTAGACAACCTCCAAATGGGAGCTGCCATGTGAAATAGTGGGTTCTCCCCTCACTAAACATATTCATAAAAAAAGCTATAGAACTACTTATCATATTTTGCATAATTAATTTTTTTCTGATATAAGTTGACCACCAAGATCTCTTTGGACTCTGAAATTCTATGATAATGTCAGGGGAAAAAAGGACTGTCATATTTTGGAGGACCTGAGATACTTATCAAAGAATTTGTACTTTATAGCAGAGGCAATAGAATGACATAGGGTTGCCACTGGTAGAAATAGTGAAGTCATATATAGAAATAACTATGGGGGAAAGATTTGGGACATTCATGTGAATATGTTCTTTAAGCAACAGCAACTAAAGGTCCAGATGTTAATAAATTAAATTGATTTTTTAAAAAGATAATATAAAGGGGAGAGAAGAGAGGAGAAACTAGAAGCTAAAATGATAAATGTGGGAATATGTATGGAAGAATTGCACATTTAACATATATTGTTAAATTGTCTGTCTAGGGGAGGAGGGAGGAGCATTTAACATATATTGTTAAATTGTCTGTCTAGGGGAGGAGGGAGGAGATAGGAGGGAGAAAAATTTGGAATACAAGGTTTTGTAAGAGTGAATATTGAAAACTATCTTTACATATATTTTAAAAATAAAAATATTGTTAAAAATAAAATAGAATAATGGCTATAAAAAATAAAAAGAGTCTGACTTTCACACAGCAAAGACCAAAAAAAGGAAAAAAATCCATCTGAAAAGATCAGAGATGAAAATGAGGAGACAAAGGGGAATAAGTAGAAGGAGAATCAGGACAGTTATATCTGGGAATCTAAGAGATGGAGGAGTGACCAGAAGAGGGGACAATGTCATTACTGTCAAAGGTTATAGAGAGTAACCTCAGAGTGTAGAAGGATAAGGAATGTAAGAAGTCTAGATTAAATCTACACAATACAAAGTGAGACTGAAAACTCATATGATATATTTATGGTACACATTAGTCATAATGGATAACTTACTGACTCAATGGGCAAGTTGCCAATTCTCTACATCCCTTTGTGCAGTGGGGACCTTACCTCTATTCCAATATTACCTCCATACTATGACAGCAGGGGGCAATGTTTCTTTGAAGGAGCTGACTTTCTCTTGATTAAAACAATCAGATTTGGATCATTTCTTCAGGATGCCATTATTTTGTTTTGGTTTTTTTTGGTAGATTATGAATCAAAAGAGGTCCAATTCTACATTCCTACATCGAGGTCGATCTCAGTAACCAATAGAGCTTCACATACTATGAGGTTAAAAGGATAAGTGACCAACATACTAGTAAACCTTTCCCAGCAATTTGCTGATTGACATTTTAACTTATATTCATCTTATCCAACCATCTCCCTGTATAAAATGAACACAGCTTTGTATCTGTTTTACACATGAAGCTAACTAAATGTCTCTGAAGTGAAATGTTTCATTAGTAAATGAACATTATTTTCCAATGCAAGCATTTCGAAAGTATAACAAATGGCCCTAAAACATGAACCAGAACTAAACCTCTTTCACTCAGACAATGTTTTGTCATAAACATAGGGCTCTATCTTCTTGCTTCAAATGGGCTTTCTTAGGCAAGCAAGGACTTGTTAAATGCTGTCTGTAACTTTAGGAAGTCAATTGTTAATGCCTGCCTTACATAGGAAGAAAAATAGTGGAGAGATAACAACTCTGAACAAAGTAAGCTATTAGGATTCATTATTATTTTAAATAAACCCAATGCTATTTTAAGAAATCCCTGTCTGATAATATACACTATGCATATGTATACAAGGATCTGCAGTCTCCTTTAATGAAAAGCTTTCTTCTACTCTTCCCTGTTTCTATTCTTATGAATGCTTTCTTCAGATGAAAGATTCTTAATCGGTTTTGTGTCTTGTACCTTCTTGTAGACAAGTGAAACTATTGGACCTCTTTCTAGAATAAAATTTCAAATTGTCCACATTTATAATTGAAGGAAATACTAAATTTTGAAAGTTTGTGAAAAAAAAATTGCTTTTTTCTCCTATACAAGTTTATTGTTCTCTGAAATTTTTACTTGAGGGTTCATAAGTCTTAAGCTAACAATCTTTATTTAGACTGATATACAATTGAAATCTTCTCTTCAAAGGCAATTTATAAATATAACACTATTTAAATTATTTGTAAATAAAAGATTGCTTAAAACACATGCATATCCCTAAAGAATTACTTTGTCATGGCATATTGAATTGAATATTGAATTGAATTCACTAATTTAGTATCTACTAAACCTTAGGTAACAACAAAACCAATTAAACATATCTACAAGCTGCAAGCTCTTTCAAATCTCACTAAGCCAACAGTTATGAAGATGCTTCTAGGCCAATGTAGACCAATGAAACAGAATGTACATCTTTTATTTCTGACCAGCCTAGCTAAGATCTGAGAGGTATAAAGAAATTTTAGCCATAGTCATTTTTAAAGAATATTATTTTAAATTGTTGAGGAGCTGATTGCAATCTGTAACGGTAGAGAAAGTATACATATGGATGAAATCACAAATCCTTATTAAAACTATTCACATATAAAAATGAAACTTAACATGCAACATGTTCATAACAATATATTAACAATATTTTCTATGTCCTTTTCAAATTTCTTCATTCATTCAATTCTATGTTTGCATATATTTTTCCCCTCTTTATACAGTTAGACTCAGTATACAAATCTATTTTTTTCTTCAATTTACATTCCCTACATCTTTTCAATTTTTTTCTATATTTGTCTTATTTTTTTAAATTTGAATCATATTCTCTCATTTTGCAAGACAGGTATAATATATTGTACATATTTCCACATACATATATATGTATATATATGTGTGTATATATATATATATATATATAGAGAGAGAGAGAGAGAGAGAGAGAGAGAGAGAGAAGAGAGAGAGAGAGAGAGAGAGAGAGAGAGAGAGAGAGAGAGAGAGAGAGAGAGAGAGGAGAGAGAGAGAGAGACAGAGAGAATATAGCCATCCTTCAATTGTTGGACTTTTTTTTCAGTTCTTGGAAAGTACAAATAGCACCTCATTTAGGATTCTTTTAAAAAGCACTTTTTTTTTCCTTTATGATAAAATTCAGAAGATATTTCCAATAAGGAGCCAAAGGGTACGAATATTTTTATAACATTTCACTGTATTACCTAATTGTTCCTCAAGAAAAGTTTGCCAACTTATCATTTTAGCAGCAATATGAGTATAGTTGTTTTTCCACACCTCCATTAATATTTGGTTTTGCTACTTATGCTCCTTTTACCAATTTGATAGGTGCAAAGAAGTATGCCAAGTTCTTATAATGTATGTATATAATGCAAATAATGAGGCTGAACATTTGTTTAAGTAATTATTTATAGTATTTTTTCTACTCTGTAAATTGTTCAGATTCTTTAGTGATTTGGATAATGGAGTATTGTACTTGCTGGAAGTGTTGCATTTTTGTTGTGTTTTTTTGTTTGTTTTTATTGGTTATAAGATCCATAAACATTTCTCCCAATCTGCCATTTGTCTTGGTCTTAAGAAAATAATTCTTTGCTATGAAACATTTTTTGTATTTTATATAAGTGAATCTAATGTTCTCAAATAACCTATTCTAGTTGCTTAATAGATTAAGATGCACTCGTCTACCCCAAGATAAATTTTATTTCATTGTTTTCTAACTTTTAAAATTTCTGTTTTATACTTAAGTCAATGATCAAATTAAAATTTATTATAATGTATTGTATGAGATGAGGACCAAATTTATTTTTGTCACAGTTTTCCAGTTATACCAATAAAACTTGTTAAATACTCTTTGTTTCAAAAGATTATCAAATTCTGAATTTCTCTGTGTTCATTGTTATTTTAGGGACCTTTGCTGTATTTCAATTGTATGTTTTTCTATTTTTCACCCAATGCCAGATTTTTTATAACAATTATTTTTTTCTGAGATATTTTAAAATTTAGGAGGACAAATACACCTTCATTGTTATTTATTTTTCAAATTATTCCTTATTATTTTAAGTCATTTGTGTTTTCACATTTCTTTTATGATGTATATATATTAGCATTTTATACATTAATTTTATACATTAAGCTAATTTAGGATATATCACAAGTTTTGCTATGCTATTTTAACCCATTAATGAACATTGAAATTTCCATTAGGTATTTACTCAGTTACTTAGATTTTGTTTCTGCATATAAAATTTTACCATTATCTTTATAAGTGTCACATTGTGCTTTGGCATGCTTTGCCATATAGTTAATAAAATATAAGTTTGTTATAAATGTTCTTTTTAAAATTCTTTGATTTTTTTTTTTGCTGGACTTCAGAAAACAATTTGATGCAATAGGATAAAACACTTCCTTCAATGTTTACATCAATTACTTATCTATCAAATGTATGTCAAATTAATAAAAGTTTCTTTGAAAGATAACAAAATAAAATATTATTCAATGACTTTCTGATGATTGCTTTATTTCAATGCTTCAATATTTCAATGGATCTGAGTTCATTGATATGGGCACTTCTTCCAGTTATACAGAACACCATGCAAATCTCCATATACTATGCCACTCTTGTTCAAGTCCTTCTAAAAATCCACCACTGAGATGTTCATGCAACATACTGTGGGTTCTCCTCTAGTTTTCTTGATATTATATGGATATCAGCAGACCATAAATTTTTTTTTATTATTGGCTTCCTCCACTCTAGCTTTAGAACTAGCCTACTTTTTAATGGTTATATATCTCTGATAAAATTCAAAAGAACAGTTCTGTATTTTGGGTAATCTCAATTTTAATTCTTCAAAGACTTTGGTTTTTTTATCATGTTACCAGACAAACATCCGTGTTCAAAAGATGAATCTTTGTTTCAGAGATGAGCTTAGAGTCATTGAAAGTACTCCACAGCTTCTCATAAGCACTGCTATCATCTCAATTCTACATGGTCTATCTGAAGTTTTTTTTTTTTTTTTTTTTTCACTAAAAATGCACTAACTGGCTAGTTTTATGGGTTGTCTTTTCAGTTGCATGTGAAAATCTGAACAAAAAACATTCTTCATAAACTTTACTTTTACCTTTTTATAGTTGGGCCCAATTCATTTATGTCAATCAAAAGTTAATTGTAGAGAGCTGAAACTCCAAAAAGGTATATTTGAATCAGACAACTTAGCACTTAAAGCTAATTACCTATTCCATGTGAGACAATGACTTTATGAACATATTTTTGGATAAATGGCTCTTCTCACCATTGGTACTTGCTGAATGATTGGTGTTAAGATAATCATAGGCAAGGATTGGAGAGCAGAGGGAGAGGGGCCAGAGAGAGTCACTTGGCAACAGGATGAGGATGAGAGAGGTTAGTGACTCAGGACTCTAGAATCCAGGAGAAATCTTTGGCAAGCCTGGTGGCAGTTTGCCTGCCTCCTTTACTTCTCCCCCTAAAGACCAAGGACTTTAATTTATCCTGACTGGCTGACCTTGAGGCCCTCCAGGGAACTAGCCTGTACTCTACAGTTAATATTACTATCAAGAAAGATATAAAAAGAGAGACATAAGTTAGCTATAGGTGATTGCCTTTGGCTTTCTTTTTCGGTTAACTTTCTCATGTTATTTTATTTTTAAAATCTCATTGATATGCTTTATTTTTTATATTAATTTACAGATTATTCACATTTCATAAGAAATTTAACAAAGTAAAAGAATTAAGTAAAACTAGTAAAAGTGTGACCTCATCTGAAAAAGCATGTAATATTTTACAGTGGTAGCACCTCCCTGCTTTCAATTTTTAAAAATTAACAGAAATATATTTTCTTTCCTTTTCACCATGCTACCAAAAAAAAAGAAAAGAAAAGAAAAAAATCATGTAATAAATATATATAATCAAATAAAATTAATTTCCTCAATGATTTTATACCCTCAAAAAAGTCTAATTTTGTGCCCTAAATCCCTCATTTCTATCATGGACAGCATGTTTCATCATTTGTCTCTGGAATTGTGAATTTATTGATTATAATTATGGTTATAATTGTATTTAAATGTGATTATAATTGTTTATTATAATTTTAATTAAGAAATATATTTATTATTATTCTTATAGCTTTTAAATTTGTCTTAATAGCATTGTTGTCATTGCATAAATTGTTCTGATTTTGCTCATTTCGTTTTTCAGCAGTTTACTAAAGCCCTCAAAATTGTTCATTTTTATAATATTGATGTTATATTCTTTTTGTTTCTCTTTACTTCACTATATATCTATTTTTTTTCTGAAGCAATTGGGGTTAAGTAACTTGCCCAGAATCCCATAGGTAGGAAATGTTAAGTGTCTGAGACCAGATTTGAACTCAGGTCCTCCTGACTTCAAGGCTAATGCTCCATCCACTGTACCACCTAGCTGCCCCCATTCTATATCTATTCAGATAAATCTTTTCATTTCTTTTTGAAATTATCTATTTCTTAATTTCTAAAAGCATATAGTACTCCATCACATTTAAATATTTTTTCAGCCATTCCATAATTGCTAAAAATTTTGCCACTACAAAAAAAAAAAAAAGAACTACTATTAAATATTCTCTAAAATAAAAGATCTTTTTCTCTTTTTTGATCTTTTTTTGATAGAGTGGTATACCACTATAGCAGTGGTATAGCTGAAAAGTTTACTCAAAAGAAGTAGGCCTAATTAGCTATATCTAGAAAAAAATGAACAAAATGCCCATTGTTTGGACCATGATAGATAACCAGTTCATGAAATTGGCCCAACAATAGATATATGTATGTATGTCTATGCATATGTATATAGATAGATAGATACATATATACATTTATCTATACATATGCACACAGGTATATGTATATATTTAATTTTTTTTTTAAATTTTCACTTCCAAATTGTCTATTTCCTTATGGCATCTCCCCCATCCATTGAGAAAACAAGAAATATTATACCTATTTTATGTATATAAACTCATGCAAAACTTATTTCCACATTAGCCATTTTGCAGGGGGAAAAAAATCTAGAAAAAGAAAAGAAAATATACTTCAGTCTGTACTCAGAATTCATCAGCTGTCTCTCTAGAGGTGGAAAGCATTTTCATCATGAATCATTTGAAATTGTTGTGGATCCTTAAAGTGAATAGAGGGTAGAAAAGTCTTTCACTATTGATTGTCATTATAATATTGCTATAAAATTTTCTCCTAGTTCCCCCCACCAGTATATTTTCAATAGTTACTGAGAAAGACGATGATTTGACTCCAGAACTGAACAACAGAGGAGAAAAGTAGGTTTGATTACCTTTGGGAAATTGTACAGTGCTTTTAATAACCCCAAGCTTCTCTTTAAAACAAATAATATTTTCAATAATATTCTTCTAATTCTATGAGGCCACAAGTAATGAAATACTATAATCTCCAAAGATTTATAGTTGAACTTCACCAAATTTCAAATGAAAGGAACATGAATACAAATGGACTGTACTTATTAGCAAGCAAGAATTTTGTAATAGAAGTAATATAAAGAATTCCACCAGAGAGCTAACCCACTGGGCTGGTTAGATAGTGAGAATGAAAGATGACATGAACATGTTGTCCATGATTTTTAGCATTAACTGGACCATGTCAAGGGAACATGGGAACATCCCCTAACATATTAGTGGTATCTCTTTTGTGTATGATTTACAGGATTTATAAACCAGCATAAAATAGTCACACAAAATGAGAAGGTTTTATTCTTTTTCACCAGAAAAGATAACCACACCAGTGAGATCATATATTTATCAAAGTAAACATAAAAACTTCCAGACAATGAGACTTATAAATTCAAGACTCTAACCTGGGAGCTGAAGGTTCAATATGTAGATATCCCCATATTTGTAGGGGCTAATAATCAGCATTCTGGTTCTAATTAACTATTTGACAGCAATTAGCTTTTACAAAAGGATATTTACTTTGAAGATACAAAAAGATTAAAAGAAACATTTATCTTATAGGACACAATCTCTCCATCCTATCTGAATTGTCTTTCAAATGAGTAGGACAATTAAACATATTTGGTACTCATAATAAAAAACACATCTTATATAAAAAGTGAAACAGTCTGATATTCTGAAAACAAAAGGACAACTGTCAAAACTTTTAAAACAGACAAATTTTCTGGGATTTTAAAAAATGGATTTCAATGAAATTTGACACATACATAGATGTTACATAGAAAAATTCATTGTCAATGTAAAATAGGGCACATTGTGGTTACTAAGATTTACAAGACATAAGCATCATCTTCCCACCCTCATGGATACATATCACTTTTAACTCCTGAGTAAGATCTTACATAATCCACAGGCCTCAAACTGTCAAATCTTTTTGAAATACAGTAAATAAAAATTTAGACAAGAATGTTGCATGAGCAGGAAGAAAAGCTTATCACTTTCATCTGTTCTGCTTAAAAATACCCAACAACAATGAACCTACATAACTCAGGGACAGCTAGATGGCGAAGTAGAAAAGAGCATCAGCCCTAGAGTAGGGAGGACCTGAGTTCCACTGAGTTCACATATGACCTCAGAAACTTAACACTTACAACCTGTGTGATCCTGAGCAAGTCACTTAACCCAATTGCCTAGCCAAAACAACAACAAAAAACCTACGTAAATCAACATGACACATTTTTCCACTTTACTATCTCTATAAGGATAAATGAGTAAAAAAACTTTTCTAACAATTAAATAGATATTTTTTTAAAGTATCTATTAGCTTTACCATATTCCTGCTTTCAAGAAGTTTACATTCTCCTCTGAGGAATAATTTGTATATAAGGAGAGTCAATTCAAAATATATGCAAAGTAACTCTGGAAGAGGAAGAGTACTAACAAATAGTTGTAGAAAGGCAATGATACAATCCCTGGCACATATATTAGTCTCTTAATAAAATCTTAGCATGCTAAGCACATATTTAATCTCTCGAGATCATAAGATCATAGATTAGAGCTAAAAATTTCTTCTAAGGACACTGAATCCTACTTTCTCATTTTACAGGTAAGGAAACTGAGACAGAGAAAGGCTACCTGATTTTCCCAGGATTACAAAACTGGTAAAAGTCTGAACTCAGATCTTCTTGACACTAAGCACAATGCACTCTATCCATTGCCCACCTAGCTGCCCAAATGGCAGCTCTAAGGACTTGAACTTGCCCAAAGTTCAGCAGTCCTAGATGGAATTAAGTGCTAAAATAATTAACTGCTAAAAATTAATTGCTAAAATAACATTACTAGATTTAACAAATCTTATTGGTGATACAAGGGTACATACTCATCTGCCTATTCTTTCTGTAACATCCTTTTATCACCCCTGCCCTTAAACTCTCCAGTTCAGGCATAAAATTTCTAAGATGGTCCTTTCATGGTTTATATGTTATGATTTCTCCACACAGTAGGAAATACAAGCATATGACTTTGACACGTTCTTTGATGGTAATTTGGCCACTACTACTGTCAATTTTTGATTATCAAAACATTTAATTAGCAGCAATTTGGAGGGGGACTTAACAAAGTCAACCATCTTCTCATCTTTAATAAAAATCTTTATATTAAACAGAAAATCACCTGATCTTAGGAGGAAAAAATTATGAAGGAATGAAATTATCCTTTATATATTGTCTATGAAGTTATACATTTGTACTTTAGATATTGTATCTCACATAACAGCTAATATTCTAGTATGAGTAATGATAAAAGGGATAATTTGACATATGCATATTTCATCAAGGTTTATATTTTACTCATTTGTTTTAGAATAAAAATAATATGTAAGAAAAAAATATAAATTACAGAATTGTCTCAGACTGATGCAGACAAATGCAGCATTTACTAAGTGCTTGCTAGGAGGGGAAGGGTGTGGTAAAAATGAATTGTATTCCCATGTTGTAATTTGCATGAAAAAAAAAAGTGGCAGATGTTAAGGGATAATTTATAGCCCATACATTCTCCTTGAGTTTTGTTTCATGAAGTGAAAGAAAAATATTAGTCATGAAAAAAATTTTGCATTATGTACCTACAATAGGCAATGTTCTTCTTAAGTAAACCACTTCAAAGTATAGCCAAGATTTCCAGGACAATTTAGGTTGTTTGACCTATAATTAAAGACTATTTCTGCTATGAGAAAGTCTTTATTAATTTATTCCTTGTCTGCTTTTTGGATAGACTTTTCTATTTTAAAATGTTAAAATTCTCCACCACCCCCCCATTCCCTTCAAAATCTTATTGCTACAGCCATTGAGAAAACAATTAGTCAACAAGCATGAATTCAATGCCTACTTGTGCCAGGAAGTGTGCTGGGCAATGCAAATGCAGTGACAAAAGTGAAATAATCTGAGTTCTCAGAGGTCTACATTGTATAAAGGGAAACAATACACATACACACACAATACACATATACATTCAAATATATGAAAATACAAGAAAAATTAAGAACAAATAAAAATATCATATGTCTCCAATAGGATGGAAAAATGATTGGCATATGCTCCAATATCATAGACATCTTTGAAGCCCCAAGTATTTAAATCATATTCAATAACACCTACATGCAATATGATAGGAATAAGCCCATCTAATGCTGTCTTCTCCCTCTCTTTTCAAATGTTTAACCATCTTTCCTGCTTCTTAGTAGTTCAAATTTTCCAACAACTTGGCTGAAATGCCCTATAAATCTCAGATTTTATTTTCCTGTAAGATGTTTACTTATTATTCCCAGGAAATTTTTAACCACCCTCAGAATAGATTTAAACAACATCAGGCTTTTATGTTAATCTTAATAATGACTTGCCTCTCAGGATTCCATAACAAAGACTTGTTGAGGACATGAATCAATGAGTTGATTGAGTCCACACACACACACACACACACACACACACACAAATACACACATATATGTATGTATGTATGTATATATCCCAGTTGAGGTCCTGAGAACCTTACATCAGAACTATTTCAGGACTATTGTAATCCCAACCACAAGTCTCTCCATATATACAAACATATATCACCTATGAAGTGTGAAGCAATGGAATAGACAATGAGGAAGAAGGAAAAGCAAAAACAGATCCTTAAAAATCTCTTAAGGTGGGAAACCAACGTTCAAATAACTATGTATGGATGATATATATATATATATATATATGTATATATATATATATATACATATATATATATATGTGACAAATTTGAGGTAATTTCAGAAGAAAAGCACTAACAGTAAAGAATATCAAGAAAAGGTTTCTTACAGAAGGTGAATTTTTATCTGAGATTTGAAGTAATCCAAAGAAATGAAGAAGCAAGAACAAAGAAGGAGGGCATTCCAGGCATAGGGAATATCTAGTGAAAATTCATAGTTCAGATAGATGGAGCATCTTCTATGAGAAACAACAAAGAAGTGAAAACCACTAGGATCATAAAGTATAGGAAGGGGGATAATGAGTAAGAAAATTGGAAATATATGAAGAGATTGGGTTTTAAGAATTTTAATGCTAGATAGCATCTGGAGGTAATAGTGAAGTAATATAGTTAATTGAATAGGATGGAGAGATGGATGACATGATTAAACAAGTGCTTTAATAACTATCACTGATAGCTGAGTGGAAGACAGAATCAAGTGGAAAAAGGCTGAAGGAGAACAACGAACAGACTATTACAATGAAGTGATGAAAACTGCATGAATATGGTGGTAGTGTCAGAAGAGAGAATTTCCCTATTCTAGCTACACCTATAATACACAGGCTATGAAGATCTTCATGTTAAGGAAAAAAGTTCTAATTTCAAAGGCTGAGGGTATGAATTAGAATCTAGTATAATCTATATAAAATATATGTATATGTTATAACCATATATTTTCATATTATCTGCATATCTATAGTTTAATATTATCCCTTTGGTGATGTATTAATCTAATCTACAAAATTTACAAGTGATTGCCTTAACTCTACTTGAATACCTGAGTAGAGGTTAATGCTACTATTTTTAAAAGTATTTAATATTTTAGACAATTCTAATTATTAAGATCGATTTTTTTTCTTTGCAGAGGAAAGATCAACCTCCTTATCACTTCCTTCAATTATTACATTTCTTCCTTCAGGAGTCAAATTGAATAATTCTGATCCTTCTGCCTTCCCAAATAACATACAGCTACAGATTCTCAGAATTGGAAAAGAAGACCTAGAACTAAATACATTAACGCCGATGCCTTTTGGCCAGCATGGAGAATAGCTGGAATATAATTTTCCTAGAATTAAGATTTTACCTCTTAATATGGCTTAAAATCGCAGAATCAGAACTCTAACGAACCTTTGAGGTCACACAACACAATTTAAGATGAAGAATTCCATATGCAATATAACCTGATTAATGGTTATTCAGGTGGTACTTACAAACTATCAAGGAGAAAAACCTTTTGCATTTTAAGGCATACTCTTACTTTCAGCTCACTCCCATTGTTAAATTTCATCCTCGTGGTAACTTTCAACTATTGCTACCAGTTCTACCGCCAGGGACTAGCAAAATAAGCCTTAGTCTCTCTTCCATTAGCTAGCCCTTAAAATAAAAATATAAGAATTTGTTTTTTTAAACATTTTTCACTAGATCACAGAATGTGTGAAGAAATGTAAAAAGAATGGAAAAGAAGAGGAGGGTCAGGATGAAAATCATGAAGTACTTCAATATCATGGGGATTTTATATTTGATCTTGGAGATGATAGAGGGCCATTAGAACATATTTAGTAACAGAGTGGTATAACCAATTCTACACATAAGGAAAACCAGTTTTACTGCTGAGTGGAGGGTAAATTAGATTGGAGAGAGACTTATGGCAAGGATTACAATAGTCCTGATGTAAGATGCTCAGGACCTGTACTGGATTGATGGCAATATTAGAGAAGAGCAGGGGGTACATGGGAGAGATATTACAAAGGTAAAATTGACAGGAATTGATAAGAATTTGGATTTGGGGAAGTAAGAGAGTGAAAAGTCAAGGATGACATCTAGTTACAAGTCTATGATCCCTTCTTAGCTAAAATTCCAGCTAAAGAGATTTTAAATGCCATCCAGCTTCTTTAATGTGGCAAAGCACCTGGTGCTGCTATTCAGCTGAGTTTACCATATTGGGGGGGGGGGGAGATCCACTGCCCATACAAAATTTTCCAGTTTATTTGGCAAGAAATTATCTCCCAAAAGTTAAAGGATGTCTCCATTGTCCATCTTTTGTAAAGATAAAAGGAATAGACTGTTCAGTAATATTCACACGAAAATTTCTCTTTTAGTTATTGCTGATAAGATTCCTGCCAGAATCCTCCTTAATAGGCTGATCATACAACTGGAAGATCATTAGCCAGTGTAGTTTCTGAAGGGGAAAAGGAATAGTCTATATGGTGTTTGCTGTCTAACAACTCTAAAAGAAATATCAGGAGCAGCATAGAAGTCTGTACACAAATTTTGTAGATCTGACCAAGGAATTTGATACTGTCAGACACAAGAGTTTATGGGCAATTATGTGAAAATTTGCTTGCCCAGAAAAGTTCATCAGAATTGTATGTCAGTTTCATGATGGCATACTTTCCAGGGGTCTGGACAATAGACAGTGTTCTCCCAGTCACCAATGGAGTGAAACAAGGCTATGTACTTGTCCCCATGCTTTTTAGCATGATGTTTTCTGCCATTTTGTCAATGCCTTCAATGAGGACAAAATGGCATCAAAATCAACTACCACATTGACAGTAAATTCTTCAATTCGGAAAGGCTACAAGCCAAGTCTAAAGAGGAGGGAGTGTTAGTTCATGACATTTTATTAGGAATCTTTAAAGGAAAGTGTGGGAGGTATTAAATAGGTTATCATATTGAAGGTCTGTAGAGGCATTGTGCTGACTTTGTTGCTGTATGCCTATGAAATGTGAACAGTATATCAGCGCCATGCCAGGAACCTGAATAGCTTCCATCTGATTGTCTTAGGAAGATTCTGAAGATCATCTGGCAGGATAAGATACCAGGCACTGGAGTCTTCTCAAACTAAATTGTCATGCATTAAAACTCTTGCAGAAAGCACAACTTCAATGGTCTGGTCATGTTGTTCAAATGTCAAATAGATGCTTCCCCAAAAGAATATTTTATGGAGAATTCTCATAGGGCAAGCATTCACAAGGTGGTCAGAAAAATCAATACAAGGTCTTTCTCTCAGGGTCTTTCTTAAGAATTTTGGAATTGACTGTGAGACATGGGAGATAGTACCTCCCAGCATGGTGAATCCTCATTAGAAAAGGTGCTATACATTGTGAGCAAATCAGAATTGAAATAGTTCAGAAGAAACATGAGATGCACAAATTTAAAGAATCCACCTCAAATGTTCACATGGATTATATATATTTTTTTCATGTATAATAAATTATGTATATGTGTGTATATAACATGAAGATATGTATTATATTATATTTTGTGTATATATACACATGCATATAAAGACATCTGTAATATTCTATATATACTTATATCTCTCTCTAGGATGCAAATATGAAATTATTTACAAATAAAGTCATATGTCCTTTATTTTTAATTTTTGTATTTATAATAGTCAAAATGACTTAATTGCTCAAAGACAGCCTTAAAACAAAATTGCTATTACTGTATATAATGTTCTCTTGGTTCAGCACACTTTGGTTTTCATCATTTCATGTAAGCATTTTTTATGCCTTTCTAAATCATTAAGCTCACCATTTCTTATAACATAGTAATATTCCATCACAATTATACAAGTTGTTCAGTCATTCTCTAGTTGATTGGAATTCCCTACAATTTCCAGTTCTTTGCCATCACAAAAAGAACTGTCTTTCAGGGCTGATGTTTGGCCCAGATAAAAAAATAGACACCTCCAAGTCTTCCACATAATCAACAAATAATATAGCCTAAGGACAACTCTATTGGGAAGCAAACTAAGCTTCAAGAAATTTCACAACTTTTTTCTTCACTCATTGCTTCAAGAAATTTCACTTCAAGGCTTCAGGAACTTTCATCTCATAAACCTTTACCTCATAAAGACCAGCAGACTACAGAGTGGGGGGAAGATTGAAGGACATACCCCACCTCCTAATCTCTCCATACCCTTTGCACGTACTATTGCAGGGAAGCCAGGCTTAGCAGAACTTGCCAGAAATAATCCATTCTTTGTGGATGAGGAGGAGTGAGCAAAATTTGATGAGTGTAGTACCATAGGGAGCAAGAAATACTCCTCTACAAGACTACTACATGACTGCTCTACTCTTTTAAAAATTAGTGAGAACCCTAAAGAGTATTTGTTCATATGGGTTACAAACTAAAACTGGTAAAATTTAGAAATATGTATCTATTCATTAAAATAATAATAAACTTATTAACACAAATGCTTTTTGGATGAAGGATAACTTTTTCTCCACCCCCCAAAAAAATTGTGAGAATATTACTTACCCCATTTTTGCAAATATCTATAATATTTGTTTGGCTTAATAAAAGACAACTAGATTCTCATATCTATTTCTGTATTCAATCTGTAATGAAATATTTGGATAAAGTATATGAGGAAATTTTAGCTTCATACAGATATGGAGTTGGAAAGGAAGTAGTATTTCAATTGGCAAATAAGATCTTTTTGTTATGAAAATAATTTTGAACTTGTGGACCCTCTGAGTCTGGGGGCTAGCAAAGGTCTGTGAGTCACATTAGAAGAATCACTACTGTAAAATTTAACTACTCTGTAAGTTACAGAGGAGAAGCTGATCTACATTTGTAAAGGAATTCAGGATTTTCCTAAACCTATCAAAATCGCAAGAGCTGGAGAGAAAATGAGATATAATTGGGATTCTGTGCATTGTAATAGCTATAAAGTACAACATATTCTTAAAGTAATGTAATATAGAGATGCAATAAAAACATTCAAGATTGGTTCAGGATATTCAACAAAAACTATCTTCTTTAACAAGCTCAAAAAGAGACTAGAAGAAACCTATTCTTTAAGAGGCAAAGTATTTCATTATAGGTCAAAAATCAAACTTAATTCATTCATTGATGATACTCAGAAAATCTCACCCAAGATAGACCCTAGTAATATTTTATGAAAGTTTTACTAGATATAACAAATACTGGATATAACACACATACACACACACACACACACACACACACACACACACACACACACACACACACACCCCTCAGTCACAAAGAGGAAATAGAGAGCCATAGAAAGGAAGGTACTAGCCCAGGATCATAGTGTTAGCAACAAACTCCTAAATAGGACTCAGGTATCTGGGTTCCCAAGTTTTACCCTGTTATCCTCAGCTCGAGAAAAGGGAACTCAGGACTTCAGGAACAGGGTCTAGATCTGCATTTTCATGACATTCATTAGGATAACAGAACATAAACCTAGATCTGAGTTCTGAAGTGGAGGGAAAGCAAGAAAAGGAGGAGGAGAAAAAAAGAGGAGAAGAGCCTTAAGAGAAAAAAAATAATAATAAAAAAGGGAAAGAAGTAGGGCAAGGAGAAAAGGAGGGGGGAAAAGGCAGAAAAGAAGAAAGAGAAGGAGAAAGAAGAGTCTTAAGAAGGGAAAAGAAAAAATAAGGCTAGGAAGCAGGACAAGGAGAAAAAGAAGAGAAAAAGGAGAAAGGAGAGCCTTAAGAAGAGGGAAAAGGAAGAAAGAAGAGAAGGAAGTAGGATGAGGAGGAAAAGGATAAGGATAAAGAAAAGAAGAAAAAGGAGGAAGAGGAAAAAGAGGACCCTTAAGAAGAAGGGAAAAGAAGAGAGAAGGGAAGGAAGCAGGAGAAGGAGAAAAGGAGGAAGAGAAAGAAGAGTCTTAAGAAGAAGGAAAAAGAAGAAAGTAGGGAAGGAAACAGGACAAGGAAAAAAGGAAGAAGGGGCAAGGAAAATGGGGCAGAAAAGCAGAAGGAAGGAGAAGAAAAGAAGAAAAGAAAGGGGGGAACCAAAAGAGAAGGAAGGAGGAGTAGAGTCTATGTGATCTTGAATAAGTTAACACCTCTGTGCCTCAGTTTCCTTCTCTGTCAGAAGAGGAACTTGGACTAGAACATTTCTGAGGATCCTTCTGCATTAGACCTTAGATTTAGGATTTCATAAGAAATTTCTTACTCTGCTGTTTATAGTCACTGTAACTCTCTCCACCCAAAATGGGGGGACGTGGGTGTGATCCTCCACCATATATGCATGATTAGGTACTTCTCCTAGGTGCTGATTTTCTCTGCTCCTTGCAAGTAGAATGTTTCATTTTTTGTCTTTGTAGCTCCAGAACCTGACAGATAGCAGGTGCTTAACAAATACTGAACTTAGGCAGTTGTTCATTCATCAGTCATTCAAAGGACTGACTGAATGAAAAAGCATTTATTAAGCTCCTGCTGTGTGTTAGCACTGTTCCAGCATTGGTGGTCTCTATCTTTTTGGTCTTTCCTCAAATACTCTTGGTCTTTTTTTGGAATAAACCCCAGGACTCTAATGTCATTTACCCCATTGGGTGACCTTAACAAAGGATTTTCATCTCTCAACATCAAATCCTCAGACAGAAGATGAGGCCAAGACCACTTTGTTTTAAATAAATCTTTTAAAAATGTTTTGCTTATGTTATGTCAAGATTTTTTCTTATCCTTAAACGAGTTTAGGAAAGCTTCCCTAGCTTCCTAGAAAAAGATAGTTGTATCTAGTACAATGCTGATTATGTAAAACTGCTCAATTACCATTTGATACATTTTACCAAAAGGAGAGTGTACAGAAGACACAAAGTTAATGAGTATAGATATATGATTATTCCAGATAGAAAGATGGAGAAATACTATGTAGATACTCTTAAAAGAAAATAGATTATTCTATTTCCCTTACTTTCTGATGAATGTGCTGTAGAATCAAGGAAACAATCTGCTGTGAATGTGCTGTGGGATCAAGGAAACAATGTTCAAAAGAAGAGGCTTAAAACAAGAATTTAATTTACTTAGAATTCTCTGGAAATTCTTATACAAAACATAAACCTGTTTTTTGATATCCTATTCTTCCAACTACTCAGACTGGGAAACTTAAAGTTATCTGAATCTTCCTTTTATCTCACCATCCACATCCAATCAGATGTCTTTGAAGTACCTCTTGGCATAACTTTTAATTTTTAAAAGGCAAAGTTAAATGATTTATAGGAAGAAACAGACAGAAGCAAAACCATAACAGTCAGGGATCCTACTTTACTCATCTTAGGCTTAAAATAAATTGAACCAAAAATAGACAAAAAAGAAATTAAGGACATGAAAAGAATTCTAGAAAAGTTACATATAATAGTCCTTGGGAAAATATTCAATGGAAATAGAGAGAAATATGTTTATTGTCAGCTGAGTCTGGAACTTTCACAAATTCAATCATGTACTAGAGCATAGAAGTATTATAGACAAATGCAGAGAAGCAGAAACATTAATAATGTCTTTCACTGAACACAATGCAATACAGATGAGATTCAATAAAGTGGTTCCAAAACATTGATTAAAAATTAATTGGAAACCAAATAACTTAGTCCCAAATAATGTGTTGATTAAAGAACAAATTACAGAAACAATGATTTCATTATAGTTAAATTTAATAATGAGACATACCAAAATTTGTTAGGTACAATAAAAGTAGCACTTACAAAAAAATTTATATCTTTAAACTCTTCCATCAATAAAAGAAAGAAAAGATTACTGAATTTCACATGCAACTTTAAAAAAAAAGCCAGAAAACAAATAAATGAATCCCTGAGATCCGTTTAAGCACCAAAATAGAAATTCTAAAAATCAAATGTAAGGTTAACAAAATTGGAAGGAAAAAAAAAGTTAATGAACCTAGTAGCTATTATTTAAAAAAAAAATAACAAATAAAACATTTGTTAACTTGATTAGGAAAAAAGAAGGAAGAAAATAAACTTATCAAAATTTCAAAAAGTAAAAAGGATAAATTCACTAACAACAAAGAAGGAATAAGACCAATTATTAGAAGCTACTTTGTCCAAATATTTATCAATAAATTTGACATTTTTTTAAAGAATGTGTATGCAAAAAAAATATAAATTGCTCAGTTTAACAGAGCAGGCAATCAAAATTTTAAATGGCCCTGTTTTAGAAAAAGAAATGAGACACAAATGAACTCCTTAAGAAAAAAGTCCAAAGATCTGATGCTTTTATAAGTGAATTCTACTAAATGTTAAAAAAAAATTCCAATAATACACAAAATGTTTGAAATAAAAAAACAGGTTAAGAGGAGCTCTCACCAACTTCCTTCTATGAGGATAATTCATAGTCTTGATACTTAAAATGAGGACAGTCAAATCAGAGAAATAAAACTTCAAGCCAATTTATCCAATGAATATTGATGCAAAAAATTTAAATTGTTCACAAGAAAACCACAATAATATAATAAGGAGACCATACATTATGATTAGTCTGGATTTATTCAGTAATACAGAGCAGGTTCATTCCTAAGAAAGCTATAAGTATAATAACAAAATCAACAAAAAATTAATTATCTCAATAGATGTAGAAAAAAATAGTACTTAACAGGAAAAATTATGACTATGACACTTATTCCTGTTAAAACAACTGGAAGGCACAGAAAAAAAAATAGAGATTTGCTTAAAATGTTAAGTAATATCTATCTTAAACCACAAATGAGCATTATCTGAAATGGGAATAAGCTAGAAGTTTTTCTGATAAGTCCAGGGATGAATGTTCATTATTACTATTTCTATTGATATTGTATCAGAAATGCTATTTCTGACAATAAGGCAAGCAAAAGAAATTAAAGGAATAAGCATAGTCAAAGAAGAAACAAAATTACAACATTTTGCAAATGAAATGGTCATTACTTAGACAGCCCTAGAGTCAACAACAGCAGCAACAAACAATAACTAATCAGAACAATTAATAGATTCCACAAAGTGTCAGGATATAGAATAAACAAATAATCAATATTTTGGCATTTTGTTGAAAAAAAAAATCTGGCAGAGAGGTAAAAAGAGAAATGCAAGTTAAAAAAAGCATGGACAATGTAACATATTTAGGAGTTTGCCTGCCAAATCACATGCAGGAATTATATGCATATAATTACAAAAGAAACTTCACACATAAAAACACAGAAATAACAATTCAAGAAATATTAATTGTTCATGAGTAGGTCACACCAATGTAATAAATATGATAACACTATGCTATCTATTTTTACTTATTCAGTACCATACCAATAATATTGCCAAACAATGATTCTATAGAACTAGATAAAAAGATAAAGATAATTAGTGGAACAATTTGAGCACACAATATACTGAAGCAAATGTGCATAATAGAATAGTTGTTTGTTTGTTTGTTTTTTAATCCAAGGATTCCAGCTATTGGGGCAAGAATTCTCAAAAACAAGCTGTTGGGAAAGGAAGACTGGAAAGTATTTTGGCAGAAACTAGATATAGACCACTATCTCACATTGTATACCAAGAGAAGCTCAAAATAATTACATGATTTATACATAAATGGAAATAGCATAAGTGTATTAATAAAACATAGAAGAACTTAATCCTCAGGATGGATAGGGGAATAATATGTGATCAAGCAAGAGATAAAGAGTTTTACAGGATATAAGTAGATAATTTTGAATTCATAAAATTTAAACTAATCAAAACAATATAGCTGAAAATTATTTTAGAAGGTAGGAAAATGGAGGGGGAAATCCGTGCAGCAAATTTCTATTATAAAAGATTTATTCCTAAATTATTAAAAAAAAAAACTGAGTTAGAAATTATAACGAGTCATTTCTCAATTGATAAATGATCCATTGATTTACTAACAATAGTCATATTTTTTAAATGTCCTAAATCAGTAATAATTGGATAGATATAAATTAAACCAATGCTGACAAACCACCTTACACTCATCAGATTGGCTAAGATGACCAAAAAATAAAAATTACAAATTCTGTAAGAGTTGTTTTTGGATGAAGAGGTATACTAGTGTGCCATGGTGAAACTGAATTAATTCAAACATTCTAGAAAGCAATTTGGAACTATGCCCAAAAGCCATTACTTATTACTTTAAAAAAAAAAAATTCTGCATTCAAGGGACATAGCAAAGGTAGTCCTCAAAAGAAAATGTATTCCACTGAAAACATGTTATTAAGATACAAAAATGCAATGATTATTGAGCTTAATATACTATTTTTAAAACCTCAGGCTTGTTTTTACGTCACCCAAACAATGCACAAAAATTTTAAATCAGCAGAAAGAATAAATAGGCTATACTAATGAAATCACAGTTCTAGGGAAAAAATGAATTGATACTTTGATAATTCAATACTTTCATGGATGTATGATCATATAAATGCTATTCATTTCAATAGTTATTGCTCTCAAAAAAAATTGATTTTGTCAACCAATCCAAAACTTAACTGGTTTTCCTTTTTTAAAAATGCTAGTGAAAGAGATAAACCATTGCTAACTTAATTTTTAAAAAAATAATAAATTTTAAAATTAACAACATACTCTACATAACTGTAGAATTTAAAGGAAATTATTTAAACTCTACCAAATTACAAAAGGCACAAATTAGCAAAAGAAAAAACATTAAATATGATTCTTAGAAAGAAAGAAAAAGTCATAAATACATAAATGCTTGTGGTGTTGTTCTTGTTCAGACTTGTGCTTTTATAGATGTAATTTTTAATTTTCACCATTAAAACAAATCTATAACCCATCTGTAATTTATAGTCTTAGAGAAGTTCTTAAAGCCTCTAAACTTTGGTGACTTTCCTATCATTGCATAATAAATACTTGTCAAAGCAGAAGATAAAATGTAATCAAGGTGAAAAGACTATACAATCCTAGAGAAAAGGATGAAGGATCAGATGGCTCATAAACATAAAACAAAGTACAGTTGAACACACATCCACACATCCACACATAGAGCATGTTTGATGTAGAAATATATTCAATTCAGGACACCAATGGGAACAAAGAAACATGACAAGTGGGATCACAAATAAAGAATAGACTCAGAGAATTATTCATAAAGAAAACAAACTCTAATTTTGGAAGGTGAGGGGGGATATAGATTGAGATTAAAGGAAAGAAAGGAAAGAGCTTATAATCTGAGACTGAGAAAAAAAGAACAGGCAAATTTCTCATTTCTCTCTCACTGCCATCTTCCTTACAACAAAGGAGAAAAAAAAAGACTAAATATGCAACACAGAAAAGTAAATAAACGTAATAATTTAATAGATAAACCTTAGGTCCCAATAATTTTGTTAAGGACTATTTGAAAAAACTGCTAGAAGAAAATAGAAAAGCAGTCTGGTAAAATTGAGGTTAAAATGTATTTAACCATATGCCAAGTCTTCACATGGATATATGGTCCATATAAAATTATATAATTAGAAAGATATAGTGTTGTTAATGGTGGCCAGGGGAAAATCTCATTATTCAGTGAGGGGAGCAGGAAGGACTTACAAAATATACAATGGTAATATTTTATTATTTAAAATTGAAAAAAAGTGCATAAAGAGTATCAGTATAGCTAAAGACTATTCAATTACATCAGCAGAAGAGTCATTACTCAATTGTTGCTGCTGTTGTTCATTTGTTTTTAAAAAGGACCAATGATATGATAGACTTATGTCTTGATTCCAGTGTGAATTGGACTTAAGCAAAGCAGAGTTGCATAGTCATCAGCCTCACTATCTCATCAAAGTCCAGTGGAAGGAAAAAAAAAAGTCAAGTTTGGCAATCACCCAAGATGCAGTAGTTGACCTTCACATCTTTGATGTCTGATAAAGTTATAAGCACTACATATATAGCATCTGCTTCCTCACAAAAGACTTGGAGTACCTTTATGTGCTGTAAATTTTAAAATGTTCAACTTGATTAATTTTTTGATTAATACTAAAATATGTTTGAAATGATCATACATATATAACCTATATCAGATTGCTTGCTGTCTTGGGGACAGGGGAGATAAGAGGAGGAAGAAAAAAATTTGGTATTAAAATCTTAGACAAATGAATGTTGAACACTATCTTTACATGTAATTTGAAAAATAAAATACTATTGAATTCAGGAAAATTATATAGTAGTAATGATGGAGGCTTTAAGATCAAGCCAACTCTCTCCCTGGAATAGCCCTCAGTTAAAATGCTTGTGTGTTCAGTTAAGATAATTAATTTTGGATTAGGGGGTTTCCAAGATTAGGAATGTTCAAAAATTTAATAGTAATCCTCATTAATATTAATTTACTATCACTGATAAAATCACAGATCCAAAATCTACCCTCACTCTCCTTACCCCTTCTGCCAAAAATATTTTATCCATTTTAATCTGATTTTAAATTTCTACATGTGTTTTTTTTAGGAGTCAATTTATTGGCTTTCTAGATTTTATTAAACATTCAGCTCATTAATCCTTTCCTATTTGATTTTGTTAGCATGGTTTTAGAAATATAAAATTTCCTTTGTCCATTGCTTTTGCTTTATCCTTTAAAGATGTGCTATTCTTAGCATTTAACAGGTGAATTATTTATTATTTCTCATTTTAAAAATCAACAAAAAAGTCTTTTGAATCTATTCAACTTAAAATTTCTTTTTTTATTGACCTTTCTGTTATACTTACCTAAAACTGGGGGGGGGGAGAGGAAGACCTTTAATATATTCTCTAATTATTGTGATAGTATTTAAAGTCTATTTGTCATTTGGTTGACTTTTCTATTAAAAAGGCAAAAGTGCATTTTGTGGGTAGCTATTCACTATTTAATGGTTTAAGGTCTCTAAGTATAATATGTTTGAGTTATTAATTTTATTATATTTTCTGAAATCATGATTATAATTACTTACTTGGAGGGTTTCTAAATTACAATAATTTCTGTTCTATTCTTTTAATTTTTATTATGCATGTAGTTTTAGGTTTTTAATGTGTCTCTTATATTAACATACTCTTGGCTTTCATATTCTCTTCCATCTTTTGATTCTCTTTCATTTTAATGGAAAGTTCAATGTATTCCCTTTTTAGATTTTTAACTTTGTCATTTTCCCATTAAATTGTTTTTATTAATTTTTCTCTTCTTTCAGTTTGTTTTGTTTAGTACTTGATCCCTGCAGTTTGTTTTATTTATACTTTAATCCAGATGGCCTTCCATAAACACTCCCTATCCTTCCATTTTCTGTTCAACTGATTCATTATTATCTCTTTAGACAGTTTTTCTCTGCTTTTCTCTCACTTTTGTATTATTTATTTTCTGATCACATATAATGTTTCAGGTTGGATCAGACTCCAGAATACAATTGCTTAGTCAGATAATAATTTGCGAAAATTTTTCCAAGTAATATTAATTTATTTCATCCTTTCCTTTATTTTTTTCTCCTGTAACATATTCTAGATATTAGAGCATAAAAGCAAATTTCCAATTCTTAGGTGTTGTACTTACACATTCCTATGTGAATGACCTTTATAGAAGACCAAGTTTTCAACCTTGCCAATGTAGGCAATGCATTGTAGGTCCTTCTGGTACTTCCTTGGGCCTTGTGTCTCTTGTTTGAAAAGACATTTTTTGGGGGAATTTTATTGAAAAAAAATCATGAAGCAGATAGTGTCCTGTGATAAAAGAAACTCTGATTTCAGAGTCGCAGGACCCAATTAGAATACAACCAATATTTGCACTTATTCATTGCAGATCCTGAAATTTCCATGACCAACTTCTATAATGGAAGCCCTTTGAACTCTGTTCACTTTTGGGGGGAAAATACATAATAATCCCACAGTGCTCCTTCTCCATGGGCAAGACCCTACTCTAGATCCCTGTCAACCCTAATGTTTCCTCAATGTATTTTCTATACTTTTCTAAAACCTATCCCAAACCTCTTCAGTTCAATTGTTTTCCTGTTTTCTAATCTTTGTGATCTCCATTTAGGGGTGTTCTTGGCAGAGATGCTGGCATAGCTTGCCAGTTTTTTTTTTCTCCAGCTCATTTTATAGAAGAAGAAACTGAAACAAATAATGACTTATCCAGGGTCACACAATTATTAAGTATCTGAGACCAGATTTGAATTCAGGAAGTTGAGTTTTTCTGATTCCAAGTCTGGCACTCTATTCACTGTACCAACTACCTACTCTCATCCTCTTAGAAGGAAAAAAGATGAAAAAAATTACAAAGCTCTCTCTTTTTTTTCCAGACCTGGAAACATATTTCTATATTTCTCCAATCCATATCCTTTACTTTCCCTCCTAAACAACTTCCTTTTGTGCAACTGAAAATATTCTCCTCTACATTTTCTTAGGATTCCAAATATTCTTTAATGAGGAAAAATGGCTTCTACTCCAAGAAATATCAGTTCTTGCCCATTCTTCATAAATTTATCACTCCCTTTGAAATTTGCCCATAAATACTCTGACAGAAAAAAGCCACAATCAACTTATTTATACCTAAAGCATGAATAGATAGATTTTATTTATTAGTCATTCCTTGACAACTATTTGACTTTATTTGTTTTTCAATTATTTGGTTATTAACTCAACTTTTAAAACTAAATAACACAATTTTTTCCTTTTGCTGAAAGTCCATCTTTTCCTTTGGAAATTGAGCTCATCTTTGCTTGGACATGTCATTTTTGAAGCGCAAGCCAATGTCCTTTATTTGGGGGAATATTATCTTCCAAGTTTTCTTTGATTTTTTTTCTTTGCATATATGTGTCTTAGACTGATTTGCCTTGGTATGTAAAAAACTTTTTTTCTACCTCCCTAAAATAACTGTTATTTGACACTAAAGTTATTTGGTATTTTAATACTGAAATTTTGAAGTCTAGACACAATACTTTTTAATTAAAGCTTTTTATTTTCAAAATATATGCATAGATAATTTTCAAAATTTACCCTTGCAAAACCTGTTTTCCAAAATTTCCCTCTCCCTTCTCCCCACCTCCTTCCTGAGATAGTAAGTAATTCAATATATGTTAAACATGTGTAATTCTTCTATACATATTTTCACAATCATGATGCAATTATTATGATCTAAAAAAAAATCACATCAATAAGGAAAAATATGAGAAAGAAAAAGAATGACGAAAAAATACAAGCAAACAATAGCAACAACAATAACAAAATGAAAATACTATGTTGTGATTCATACTCAGTTCCCACAATCCACTCTCTGGGTGTAGATGGTTCTTCATCACAAGACCACTGGAACTGGCCTGAATAACTTTGCTGTTGAAAAGAGCCACATCCATCAGAACTGATCTTTGTGTAATCTTGCTGTTGCTATGTACAATGATCTCCTGGTTCTACTCACTTCACTTAGTATCAGTTCATGCAAATCTCCCCAGGCCTCTCTGAAATCATCCTGCTGATCATTTCTTATAGAACAATAATATTCCATAACATTAATATACTATAATGTATTCAGTCATTCTCCAACTAATGGACATCCAATCAATTTCTAGTTTCTTACCACTACAAAAAGAGCTGCTACAAACATATTTGCACGTGTGGATCCTTTTCCCTTTTTTGTGGTCTGTTGGATCAAAGGGTATATACAGTTTGATAGCAATTTGGGCATAGTTCCAAATTGAACACAATATTTCTTAAACTCCAATTTCCCTCTATCAGGTCACTGTGGATTCTATTTCATCTGTAGTTTGCCAGTACATCAGAGACATTTTCTTGCATGATTTTATGAAGAACATAATTGTTATTTATTGTTTCAAAATTTTTGAAAGTACCATAATCCTCAGGTTATATATTCAAATTATACCTTAATTTCCACATTTTATGAAGATATATGTTCTTTGATCAATTTTGTTTAATTGATCTTTAAGTTCTGCATTTTTTGTGTTCTAAATGTATTATTTCCTTTATCAGAGTATCTGTTTTGAAGAGCTCTGACATTTCCTCTAAATGCCCTATTGTCTTGTTTAATTTCTTCTTTGAGAACATCTACTTTATTTTCCCCCCTTATTTATGCTATCTTCGTTTCTTATTTTAATTTTATTATCTGCTTCATAAATCATTCTGGAATTGCTTCAAGATCTTGTTGTCAATCTCTAAGACTGTATAAAATTTGTTTTAAAATGTTCTCTTTTACAAGAAAATATTCTGTCATTTTCCTTTGCTTTATAGTATTATTCCCTATATTAGATCCTTTTATTGATTATTGCCTCATGTTTTTTCATCAATCTGCTGATTTTTCTACAATGTATTTTCAACGTTAAGTTTCTATATTTTCCCTTTGTAGTCTATTTTCATTCCTTTACTCTTTCTGTATTTATTTTAATTTTAGATTGTGTATGGATATAAGTTTAGACATGACTCTTAAATTAGACTACTTTGCCAGAAATGATTCAATACTCTGATTCAGAAATTACTCCAACTTTAGTAACCAATCATTTCCTGTCAATTAAGATGGAATCAGCTTTATTTTTTACATTTTGTGCTAGCTATGTTTATTAATTCCAAACTCCTCTCTTGAAGAGTTTATCTTCTCTAATTGCCCAAAATTAAAATGATTTATTTTAAAGTTCAAAGACTCCAGGTAAAGAACTCCTGAGTTAAAGATTTAAGGTTTCACATAATTTTAAAAGCACTTACCCCAAATCAACTCATTGAGACAGCTGAGTATTATTAGCTCCATTTTTAAAATGAGGAATTCTAGGTCTCCTGACTCTGTAACTCTGTTTTGTATACTTTTCTATTTTTTTCTTTTTGCTGAGATAATTGGGATTAAATGACTTGCCCAGGGTCACACACTAGGAAGTGTTAAGTGTCTGAAGTCACATTTGAACTCAGATCCTCCTGATTTCAGGGCTGGTTCTCTATCTACTGTGCCATCTATCTACCTGCCCTTACTTTTTGTATATACTTTTCAATAGAACTACAAACATTATACTTAAGCCAGTGAAAAACAAAGAGGGAATATGAGATATATTATTTTAGGCAAAATGCTAGATATTTTCTCTGCTTTTCAAAGCTGTCACAAAACATTTCCAACTCAAAAACTAATAACTAAAGCATTCTATTTAATCTCTAATTTTTGTTTCCACCATACTTTACATGATTACAAACTACTTGCCTTCAAGGATTATGTATACATTATAGTGTAACACAATACCTGAAACATAGTAGGCACTATTATATTTATTAAATGAATGTTAAAAGAATGAATCATGTGTTCTGGAAACCACACCAAGAAACAACTACTCATTATGCAACATATAAAACTATATCTGGATTGGGAAATATAATGCATGTTAAAAGCAAGGTAGCTTATTTTGAAGTATAAGTTATATTACTGCAAAATGAAAAGTGAATTTACCATTGGTATTTTTTGTTTTAAAATATTACTAAAAATTATAAAAACAAAAGATAGTTTACTTCTCAGATCTGTGTAGAAGGAAGGAATTTATGGCCAAAGAAGAACTAAAGTACATTATTGAACATAAAATAGATAATTTTGATTATATTAAGTTAAAAAGGTTTTGTACAAACAAAACCAATGCAGACAAGATTAGAAGGAAAGCAATAAACTGAGGGAAAAAATTTACATTCAAGAGTTCTGATAAGGGTTTGATTTGACTCAAATTTATAAAAATTCAAGCTATTTTCCAATTGATAAATGATCAAAGGATATGAACAGACAATTTTCAGATGAAGAAATTGAAACTACTTCTAATCATATGAAAAGGTGCTCTAAATCACTCTAACTGCAAATCAAGACAACTTTGAGGTATTAATACATACCTTTCAGATTGGCTAAGATGACAGGACAAAATAATGATGAATGTTGAAGGGGACGTGGGAAATCTGGGATATTATATGTTGATGGTGGAGTTATAAACTGATTTAACCATTCTAGAGAGCAATTTGGAACCATGACCAAAGGGCTATATCAAACTGCATACTCTTTGATCCAGCAGTGTCTCTACTAAGCTTATATCCCAAAGATATCATAAAAGAGAGAAAGGTCTCACTTGTGCAAAAATGTTTGTGGTAGCTCTTTTTGTAGTGGCAAGAAATTGGAAACTGAGTGGATACCCATCAGTTGGAAAATGGCTGAATAACTTATGGGATATGAATCTTATGGAATATTGTTCTATAAGAAATAATCAACAGAATGATTTCATAGAGACTTAGAGAAACTTACATGAACTGATGCTAAGTGAAATGAGCAGAATTAGGAGATTATTTAACATGGCAATAACAAGATTATACGAAGATCAATTCTGATAGACATGGCTCTTTTTAACAATGAGATAATTGAGGCCAGTTCCAATAATCTTGTAATGAAGGGAGCCATCTACACCCAGAGAGAGGATTGTGGGAACTGAGTATGTATCATAACATAGCATCTTCACTCTTCTTGTTGTTTGCTTGCCTTTTGTTTTCTTTCTCATTTTTTTCCCTTCTTAATCTGATTTTTCTTGTGCAGAATGATAATTGTATAAATATGTATACATATATTGGATTTAGTTATATTTTAACATGTTTTTAAAAGATTGCAAAAATTCATCTTAATGATACTTTGTGAAGAAATTTAATTAAAACACCAAGAATATATATGTAGTTATACTTATGAAGTAATAATGTAATTATATTATTTTAGAATAAAATAATTCTACAATCTCCCAACTGTCTTTTTTCTAATTAATATTATTTTTAAATGTTAATTTTTGCATTGACTATCAAAAATGACAATTTTTAAGCCAAATAAAATTTTAAATGACTAAGTTGACATTTAAACTATTCTCTTTTTGATTGATTTTTTAAAATATATCAAATTTGGGATATAGCATCATCATTATCATCATCCTTAACAACCAGAAGTATTTGTTAAGCACTTAGTCTGTGCTAAGTTTTGGTGAATTAAGAAAAGGCAAAAAGAATCAGCCTCTGAGAGTTTTTGTCATCATTAACAACACTATCATCACTGCTACATTTAGCACCTCATAGTTCATGTGTGAGCATACATATACATACAAAATACATAATATAGGTATATATGTATTTGGTTATACATATAAAACTACACAATTCACAGATAAAACAACTTATATTTTTGTGATTGCGTAAAACTTTATTTGGTCCTCACCATAATCATTATCGTCATATTACTGCTAGGGAAATAGAGATTTGAGTTGTTTTCCTGTGGTCATACATACATTCAGATATACATATATACATTAGGATAGCATATATTCATATATGTATAAAGAAATAGAGGTAGATAGATAAAGCATAAATAGATACAATCAAATTTATGCATGACACATACTTCAAAGATACAGTGAGATTCTATTTACCTGAAATTAAATCTTTAAAATCCCCAAGCACTGAAGAGCCAGCCACAAATCTAGAAAGAAGCATGACCTCTGAGTAAGGAAACACATTGAATTAAAGGCCTATGTCTTTTATTCACATAAAATTCATAGCATCACCCTTATTCTGGCAATCAATTACTTTAAAATAAAGAGGGTTTCCCCCATCTCTGTTCATGAATCTCCTGAAATCTCTCTCTGAATCTTAAGAATGCATATTTTTGTGATAAATGATTTAGTATTAACTATATAAGCATATCTACCAGTTTAAACACTTTGTTATTTAGTTATCCTTTTTATTTTGAACTATAGGGAACAGGAGCTTGGGTAGGATTATGTAAACATGATAATTTTTGGAAGCCAACTCTTCCAGCAAAGACAAAAAAGTCATGGAAGATCAACTAAAAAAAAAAAAAAAAAAAAAAAAAAAAAAGCTTTGCGCATAATAGACAATTGTAGCTTCACATATCATTGAAAAATCAAAGTCATCAAGAGATAGGAGAGGGTTTTTTGTTGTGTAATAATGAATTTGAGACCATCTATATTTGCGTCTGTAAAACAAAACTAAAATTAATTTTTCTTGATTGAATAAAAATATACAGAACTGAGTAGAAACAAACCTGTATACCTCCTTAAATGGATAAAAACCACTGTGTGAGAATACATCATACCGTAAAAAATTCACATAAAAAGAGAATTAAAGTGATTTTCTGTACCTAATTCTGACAATAAGAATTAATTCTTGATTTTTTTTTCCTTTAATGGGCCACTTTTATGAATTCATGAAACTATGACAATTATATAAATATACATTATGGAAAGTTTCTTTCATCTTTTTTAAATTTTGTATGTCAACTGTGAAAATTATATAAAATTTGAAGATCTTCATATAACCAATCCAAAAAAAATCTAACAAGCACAAAATCCCCAGTTGTTATATATGAATGTACTTTACCAAAAGAGTCCTCAAGTTATGGGTTCGTTTTAATGTGTCTTTACAACATTGATACAAAAGAAAACAAAAGCATAGTTTTAAAATGATGATTTACTCACTTTTATATAATCACTCACATGTATAGAAAGTCTTGCTATGAGCTAAGGCCACAGTCTAAGCATCACTAAACATTTCTTGATAACTTATCCAAATTATAGTTACTATACCTAGTAGACAAACAAGAGCCTCATGAGCACAAAGTAATGGAAAATGGGGAAAAAAAACATAATAACATAAGCATTTAGCATATTTCTTGAGAGAGGGGGGAAGAAGTCCAGAATTATATTATAGTTACCCTAGCACCACCATAATTTCCAAACAGCCACAGTGATGCAACAGAAGTCTTGAAAATGATGAATATCAATTGGTTGAACAAATTATGAGACAGTGGAGGTCAGGAAAAGGAGGAAAATTAAATTGTCAGATAAAATAACTGAAATGTTTTACATACTATGGTCAAAGATCAATTCATGTAGAAAGGGGATATGCAGTCACAGTGAACCTTTAATGAAATACCTATTGTGTGGTCCAACTCTTATGGAAATTGATGATAAAAATCAGTTTCAATAAACCATCTGGGTTTAGCATATACTGTTTCAAATTAGAGAATACTGACAAAACATAGCATTGGGATATACAAGCTAGAGGTCAGAATACAAAAATACAAACTTAGGAAGAAGAGAGTTGGAAGTGAAGTCAGAAGGTAAAGGCACGAAACAAGATTCAAATAGCACAATTTTACCCAAAAAGGGCAGTGTCCAAACCAAGATACCATACATAGATGGTCTTCACAGCAAGGTAATTATGGTACAGTGGTTGATTCCCAAATAAGAGTTGTGTGCTTAGCACCTAAATTAAAATGTTCAATTCCTGGTAATGGAAGATAGACTATTAGAAATTAAAATCATTTAAGTTAGAAATTTAAAAGGATTTGTGGAATGGTTAATGTGTCTAACAATTAGCCATTTCAGAGATGTAGTGTTAATTTTTATTTCTATTTATTGTCTCCAGGCAGTCACATGATAAATTACTGATAGAATGTATGCTACAAGTATATAGCATTTTATATCTGGAAGAAAGTTCAGAAAGTTCCCATTCCCTGAATGATTTAGCAAAGTTACCTCTCAATTAGCGATTCATTGGTTTTTCCATCTTAACATCTTGCTTCCTATTTCTTCTTTTAAAATTTATGTTGCCTTTGTTCTTCCTTTCCTAATTGCCCTTTGTCCCTCTTTGGCTACCATTCTTTCCCCAAGTTTTAATATCTTCTATCTTCTTATGAAAGATGTTGTCATCATCCATTTTGATATTAAGACAAACAACACTTTTATTTATTTGGAAAAGTGAAATGAATCATAAGGAAGCAATAAGCCATGAAAGAGGAAAGGCCAGGGAATTATGTCTGTTTCCTTGGATAAGATTGAAAGCATATTACATAAAAGACTAAATGAAAGCAACTTCTTCCCAACTATCTGCATAATAAATTGCTCTAAGATTAACTGGAGCACATATAAAAATCTAAAGCTATCTTCCAACAAGTGATCCTACCCTTTCCTTGAATCAGTTTATCCTTTCCTTCCTTCTGCTAACTCATTTCATAGTTTTAGGCAAGAATAATGGATCAGGGGAATCAGTGGATCAGGGGATCAAACTGAATGAGTAAGTCAATCTAATGAAATAATAGGGTATAAGCAATTGTTAATCATAGTAAAGGATGGAAGCAAGAGAAACACCTTCTCTTTGCAAAGCTTTGCTATACTTTAGGAGCAAGGCAAGAGACAAAAAATAATTCTTCATAGCTAAGCATCTCAAAAAATGAGTTTCTTTTATTTTTTATTTATGTAATAAAATAAGCATTTCTGTAAAACAGTATGATTTAAAAAAAAATTATCCCATACAAAACGGCAGATCTATTATATACAACTTGCTATTCCTTTTAAACATATAATAATTATATAAATTCTTTCCCCTGCCCTTTTTTCTTTCTTCTTTCACCCTAGAGATGGCTATCATTAGACACAAATAGGTATGCATGTGTGTTTATTTGCGTGTGTGATTATTCTACATACACTTTTATTTATCAGTTCTTTTCTCTGGATGCAAAAGCATCTTTATATGTTCTTTACAATTAATACAAACACACACATATACACACACATTAATGGTCAAAATGATTTACTCATTCAAAATTGTTCTTAATATACTATTGTTGCTATAGGATACAATGTTCTCTTGGTTCTTCTCATTTTCCTCATTATTTTGCGCAAGTCTTTCCATGTTTTTCTAGGATCCCATCAATTGGGGACTGTCTGAACAAGTTGTGTAAAGTTGTACTGGAATACTATTGTGCTTTAAGAAATGATGAATTTCTTTCATAGGTTTCAAAGAAGAGTGTCTGATTCTTCTATAAATCAATCTTTAGGAAATCCTTATGTACAATAAATTGGATTCTTAATTACTAAATATTTAACAAATGCCCACTATATAATAACTTCTGTGATAAATGTTAGGGTAGTATATACAAAAGAAAATGAAACAAACAAAATAGCCTAGGCTCTTAAGGAGCTCACAGTTTAATAAGGTAGACAAATTGAAAACAACTGTTTACAAATCAAATATATACAAATAAATTAGAAGTAGCCAGCAAAGAGAACACACTTGCATTAAGGATAAATCAATAAAGGCATCTTGCAAAAGAAGGAATTTTACCTGGCATAAAAAGAAAACAGGGATCCAGAACATGGATATGAAGATGAAAAAAAATCTAGGCATGAAGGGCTAGATAGAATTCCTGGAGTTAGGAGATAGAATGTCTTCTGCAAAAAATAGCTAAGATGACAGTGTCACTGGATGGCACAATAAGTGAGAGAGAGTAAGGTATAAAAACAAGGAATAGTAGTAGGGAGTAGTAGTAAAGGGCACTGGATGCCAAACAGAGAATTTTATATGCTCCTAGATGTGATAAATAGCCATTGGAGTTCTTCAAAAATGGGAATGATATGATCAAAAATTAATTTGACAGCTGACTGTAGGATGTATAGAAATGGGAAGAAACTGGAGGCAGGTAAAATTGAAATTGCAATTAGAGGTAAAAATCAACATAAATTGGCAATGATTGTATATGGTATATGAGAAAGAGTAAGGAGTTGAGGATAACACTTAGATTTCAAGCCTCCCTAACTGGAAGGATGATAATACATTTGCAGTAATAAGAAAGTTCGATATTTAGAGGATTGAAGAGAAAGATGATGAGTTTCTAGGAGTAACAGGTAGGCATTTAGTTTATTGAAAGGGGTATTGAGGGTAATATGGTCAGACACGGATTAGGAGATCCTTTCAATTTGATCAGGGATGCACAATAAGGCATATCTTGTAATTTCATTGTTAATTTGTAAATACATTTTGATCAGGGACTGCTCTGATGTCATCTTACATTCACTTAGTGCCTACATATATATATATATATATACATATATATATTACATTAGAGGGAGGACATATAGATAGATATAGATATATTATATATAGATCTAGATATAGATCTATATCTATCTATAGATAGATAGATAGATAGATAGATAGATAGATAGACAGATATAGACATATCTATATATATCCTTCCTGTAATGTCTAATGGGCAGACCTAGCCCTGAACAGTTGAGCTTAAAATCATTTATTCCTATAATTCACCTAAGTGGTCAGTATCTTGCCATCTATATTATCTTGAATTTTCAACATTGGTTTTGGTTCTAGTGGGATTGCTATGATACAATATTTTAGGAGGATTTTTTTAATGTGTTTAAGCTTTTAGTCTTAAAGTTTACTTTTTTAAATTGCTGAATACTTGAAAAATGGTTAGACTTCAACACCGAATTGTTGTTAACTGTTTTCAAAAATATTCAAGAAAGTGGTATAATGGAAAGAGCAGTGAATTTGGAATACGACTATCTGCTGCTAACTCCCTCTGTGAGCCTGGGTAAATATCCTTTACAGGTCTTAATTTCTTCATGTATAAGATGAAAAATTTGGTAATTTAAGGTGCATAGAGCTAATATTAAGTGCATACATTAATACACTATCTAGTTAATAATGAAATAATTCAATGTTCTCATAAAGCATCTTGGAATTATAAGGGGAAAAAGGTGACAAAAGTGACAAAATTGGTTATTCCCCTTGAATCAGGAATTCTCTTACATTGCATATACTTAAATAAGATCAAAAATAGAAGAAAAATTATCCAAAATACATCATTTCATTCATAAAGTGATATATTGCTTTTGATAGCAAGAAGTAGAAATAGTAGATGCTCTTTAACCGGGGAATAGTTGAACAAACTGTATATATTAATTCAAGATATTATTGCATGATAAGAATGGCATATGGTATATGAGAGTGAGGAGCTAAGGATAATACTTCGATTTCAAATATAAAAATTTATAGAATAAAAAGATAATAAATTAAAGGACATGAAAGAGTAATATGATACCTATGATATAAATGAAAAGTACTAAATGGAAACTGAGTTCTAAGCAATTGTAGTAATAACCAATTTTGGTTCCAGAAAAGAGAAAATAAAGTAAGTCTTTCAACTTTTGGCAGAGAGTAAGTGATCATGGAGGCACAATTTGAGAATACTGTTTTGTTTTGTTTTTTTAAAGATGCTATTGCTTGGAATTAACTTTTTATTTTGTTATAAGGGATGTTGTAGAAATATATCCCCAAGTCCCGGATATAAAAACAAAAGGCACCAGTAAAACAAAACAAATTTTAAAATAACAGAAAGGGGATCTAAAATAAATGTTTTTTTAAGATCCCTTCCAGGTCTACATTCTATGATTTCACTTTCTCCAATATCCATAGGCAAAGTTAAAATAGAGCTTCTCTCTTAGTTCTTGTTCATAAAAAGTGACAAACTAATTCTAGAATTCTGAGAGCTGGAAAGCAATTTAGAAAGCATTCAGTCTAACTGATTAATTTTGCAAATTTAGGAAACTAAGGCTCATGTATATTATATGCCACAGTAATAATAAATTAATTAAGTTGGTTAAAGGTGGTCTTCAAATTCTTATTCCAGTGTTATTTTGATTAAATTATAATTGCCTATGAGATGGAAAAGGCAAACAAGAGGAACTAAACTACTTTCATTATCTTATAACTAATTAATCAGTAATTAAACAATTAATAAATCACAAAAATCCCCTCAGATTCCAGTCTAGGTGAGTGATCTCAAACTTTTATTTTTTTTTTTTGCATGGGTAGGGATCTGGCATTAGGATACACAGCTGAAAAATTTCTTGGACTTATATTTCAGTTCAAATGTATTATTTTTATTGTCTTCTATTTATAGATTTTCTGGGTTAATTTTTTAAAAGTTCTCATGAAATCTAGGCAACTATTTTTTTCTTCAGTCTAAAAAAAACGACCTTGAAATAAAAGAAATGTTATTACCAAGAGTATCTGATTAAAGCTCCTTACCATGAAAGAAAAAAAAATTGTTTTACTATCACCATTTCTCTGTAAGCAATTAATAACCTGGAAAACATGTACTGACTTTCAAGAACTCTTGATCCTTTCAAAATTGATGTGTCTTATTTGTACAATATGTATTTGTGGCATATACATACTTTATTATTATTAAAATAATCTTATTATGTATTATTAAGTTTGACAATTGCAATCTAATCACAAGGGAAGACATAAAACTATTTTTTCCACTGTGAAATTAACTGTAGATTGTAATTAATCCAAAGTGAGAGAATTAAGCTCCTACTTTAAGAATGTGGAAGAAAAGACACCTAATGAAAAGCAACAACAAAAAAATCATATGGCAAACACTTTAATTATGTTTTAAGAAACAGAATAAAAGAGAATAGGCTCTCTGATACATGTAATTTTAAAGGATTCTACTTGTCATTTTTTATTTAGCATTTTTTAAACACCCACAACAGGATATGCTGAAGAAGAATATTAAAAGTTATTTTAACACTCAGGTAGAATCTATCATCAAAAAGCATATTTTCACCATAGTTCTGTTCAGTGTCATCAGTAAACAAATATCCTAAAATTGAAAAGGGGGGGGGGGGAGAGACAGGTTAGTGTTCTAATATTCCTTTGAAAATCAGTAATTATTTCTGCTCTCAGGAGTTTCTCATTTCTTTTTCTTTTCTTTCTTTCCTCCCCTGCTAGAAAACCCCAATTTTGTTCAGCAGCAATTCCTACCTAACCAAGATTGGACTCATCTCTTGTTTTGTCCCTTACACTTTTAATCAAACCATTATCTGGAAATTTCCTAAATATGTAATCTGACTTAAATATCTGTTCTTTGCAGAATGTACTTGGATTTGAAGAGGGAGAACATTCTCTTTAAACAGACAAAAAAGATGATTCAAAATTGACATTATTCTTTTAAAATAAAGAAAATCATTGCCATAAATTATTTTAAAACTTACAATGTGGAATTCCTTTAAAAAATAACAATGTCTGAAAGTACTGTTATAGGAAAATATAAGGAAGAAAAAGCTATTTTTCAAGCAATACTAGTTTGAAACTGAAATAAAATGAAATGAAAGTTTAGTTTTGGAAGCTTTCCCTTCAGGTTGCTGATGTGTTTTCTTTATTTCATTCAGTATAAATTTGATACTGAATAACTGTATAAGCATTTAGTGTTTAAATACTTAATTGTTACAAAACTTCATAATTTCTTTTAAGAGTCTGAACCTACTGAAACTTATTGGCAAGAAATGTGGAAGTAAAAAAGATACAGATTCTATTTGTGCTATAAAATATCATATCACCTTTTCTTACAAGGCACATATACCAATAAATAATGCAACCATCCAATGACTCCAAATGCTAACCACCTGCATAGTAATTTTTACTGTGAGAATTTATGTATCAGATTTGAAATAGTATATACTGTTTTTAAATGTGATATGAATTTTAAATGTGTTGAGGACTTAAAAAGTGAAACCAGAAAAATTTCATCAGATTTTAAAGAAATAGCTTATTTCATTTTAATATTTGTTCTGAAAAGGGCTAGAGAAAAATTACATCACATTAATGATTTTATGATAATTCAAAAGACACTCCAGTATAAAACTTAATTTACCAATGTTTTCAATTTAATTTTAAAAATTTGCTTAAGATTCCAAATTATTTGAGTATTATTGCTTTCCAAGTTTTTGATGCCTTGTGCTAACTTTTGGTTAGATGATATATTTTCTTCTCTCTCTCCAATCCCAAATATTATTTGGTAACAAATTAAGCCAAGTTTTTCACTTGGTCTATCATCCTTCATGCACACTCAATTATAATAGCAATGAATAAATGGAAGACCTTCACTCGTTGTACTGGTTAATAATTGAGGCAAATCCAATTAGACAAGAGGAAAAGTTCAAGATTTGGATTTAAAATGTGTTCTGCCTCCCTGATTCTTGGCTATTTTATTTACTCAAAATTACTGTATGACAGTAACCAAGAACTTGTTTTCTTAAGCTTTCCTTAAATATTTTCCAACTACCTCAAAATGTTTCTTCTGATTAATTTCAATAATGATGTTGAAATAGTTTTAAAAGATCAAATACCAAAAATGTTAGAAAATATATAGCCATACTTTCTTAGTTAAACCAGAAATTCATAAAATTCAATCATAAATATAAGATAAATGTATATATTTTTATTAACACTGAGTTTTTAAATTTCATCATTTTTAAATAAAATTTCTTGTGAAGAATATCTATAGTATTTCATTAAATATTTCCCAAAAACAAGTTTTTGAAAATTACAAATCTTTTTTGGATATTACTTTTTTTGAGTAATTAATAATAAACAGATTGAAAAGTGTGGATATTAATTCATGAATATGATTTTTTACTTGCAGATTTTCTACACTTCATTTTTCCCCCTGATCACTGTCAGAAAATATTTCTTTTGACTCAATTTGTTTCAGAAAAAATGTGCAAACATTAATTTAATCAACTTTCTATACTAGATGCTGAAATAACAAAAATGCTAGTGCTGAATCTGGCATTGGAAGAAATTTTACCAGTTGGTGGCAGCATTCACAAGAGTGGATCACGTTTCCTCTGTTATCTTTGTGTTGAATTTCAAAACAACTCTTGAAAACAGTCTAATAAGGAAAGCTTAGAACAGTACATGAACAACTACAGAAAAATAAAAGGTTTCCCATTATAATTCAATAACACAATGAAACATTTAACAAGTAGCAAGGTTGTTTGTGTCTTATTCTCTATCTCATAAGCAATCCGCTGAATGTAAAGTCAGTAAGAATTCTGCCACTCACAAAAATAAATTGTTCAAAGACCTACATGCTGATCTTTCCCTTTGGTAATGTCTGAAACATATTCCACTATATCCTAAGTCCTAGATGATCATCATTGCTTATTCCACCACAAACACACACCACCACCATCATCACCACCCTCCTCTAAAAAATATAGCTGTGTCACTTTGGAGACGTATTTCATTTTATCTGCTACTGATGATCTTAAGATTGAGAGGCAGACAATTTTGTTCCGCTCTGACTAGAAAAGAGGCAGTTTTATATCCAGCAGCAGGAGCTACAAACAGCAAGAAGTATACAGGGCATCAATTCAGTCATGCAAGACATGAGCCTATTATATTACAGAGGACATGTATTCAAAGGAAAAGAGATGTTCCAAGGAGAAAACTCCCATGTTATGATGATTCACTAATGTTATTCAGGCTCAAATGTTTAATTTTCACATCAATCATTGAACACTGAAGGACTTTAGGAAAGCCCTAGAATTGGCTGCTAGCAGTAGGTTCTTTTTTTGTTTGTTTGTTTTAATAATTCTTCTATGACATAGGATTGGTTCTCTCACAAGTTAAGAAATCAAAAGACAAAAAGTGCATCATTTCCGTATTAAAGTAGCCTCAGTTCTAAACTGTAATTCTCCTTTTACTAGGTATGTGTTGATATTTACTTAAAATCAATTGCATTCACTATTATTTCTTAGAATGGCCCCAAACACTCAGAAATATTAACTTTACAGTAAAATAAATGGGTAAAAATTTGGAATTTATAATTTTTTGAGAATTCATTTTATCTAATTCTATATATTTTCAGAATAGAGCATTATCCAAATAAGTCATTTCAGTTTGGATGAGTGTGTACATATCTTAAGTACAATAACATTTTATATAAATTCTGGAGATATAAAATTTTAAAGGCATTTGTTTTTCTGTTCCATTTTTAAATTCAGATTCTGTACATATACATCTATGTATATAGATGTATATGTACAGAATCTGAATTTAATATATACATGTTAATATATATACATATATATTCAAATGTCTTAAATTGTAGATTATCCTAAAGAACAGTTAGTCTATCATTTAAATTGGACTGTTGCACTTATGCACGGTCAGCATGTTACAAAATTCTTGTGAAATTTCAGTTGAAAAATATTAGCAAATGGAATTTGTAAAGAAAAAACTTGCTGTTTAAGTGGACAGGAGCCACATCATGAACAAGAGGAAGAAGCTTTTTTTTCTTTCACAGAGTTCATTCAACAGAGAAATGAATATTTAAAAACAAACTACTCTACCAAGCCATTAATTACTGTTATTAGAAGTATAATGTAATGTCTATTTTTAAAAGAAAATTAAAAATAAAAACCTTTGACAGTGAAATGTGTTCTAAAATTTATTCTATGCAAAAATTTTAAACACAATCTTAGTGTTTATATATTTTAAAACCCTAGACAGGCTGAACATGTTCAACCTATCGTTTATTAAGATTAAAATAAAATGGATATTAGAATACTCAAATTTACCTTCTAATTACCATAAATGCTCTTTTTACTTAATTTTCATTCACAAACTAAAACCTAAAATAACTCAAAGGAGAGAAAATGTTTACTACCATTTTTAAATTTTTCAATATGGATTTCTCTTATTATGGGATTATGATGCATGTTATTTGCCTTAATAAATTTAACTATAGGAAAAACCATTGTTCTAGAAAGAGCACTGATTTATTTAAAATAGAAAACACTTCTAAAATTCATGAAGGGCTCCTTTTGCTACATGACATAAGCACTTTATTATCCTACAGAAAGGTTGGGGGGGGGGGACTGCCAACTAAAGATCTTAGGGCCTGAGAAAAATTTTCAACCAGGCTGTGTGCTGGCAGCAGGCCATTCAACAGTTCTCAGTCCTTCAGTTTAAAGCATATTGGGCAGGAATTATTAGCTGACTTTTGCTGAAAGAGTATGGGAGAACAGTTAGAAAAAATAAAATGTAGAGAAGATCTTAAATTAGTAAATATAACATGTGTGAGAGAGAGAAACAGACAAAAGACAGAGATAGAGAAGGAAAACAGAGAGAGACAGATAGAGGGAGAGAGTAAAAGAAAGAGAAAGATCTCATCAGGAATTTTCACAGAAAAGAAATGAAAATGTATTGACCAAAAAAAGAAAGAAAGAAAAATACTTCAGCAGGTGAGGAATAAAATTGGAATAACTCTGAATACAGAATTTCTTGGCTTCAGCACCCTGGAATAAACTTCCTAATATGAGTTGAATATACACCTCCCATATTTTGAGGTTCAAGGGCATCAGGATTAAAACCAGTTTGTTTTTTTTTTTTTTTCCTTGCAAGAGATTTGTAATCTTGATGTATAAGACAATGCTAATGACGTACATGATAATTCTCCACCCTTTTTCTCAGTTTGCCTATCCTTAATTTGGTGACCCTGGCAACAGATAGAAGGCAACAGCCAATCTAAACTTCATGCCTGTCCATAATAGCTACTGATCCTTAACAAGAAAAAAAAAAAAATGGCATTTAAACTAGAATGGCCCTAAAGTAGGCTATCAAGAAACTTCTCCTGGATGCCAGGAGATTGATATCATATATGTCCAACAGCTGAAGATGCATAAGAATATTTTAATTCATCTTAATGTAGAGTAAGAATCTGAAGGTAGAGGTAGGGATACAGGGGTATGTGTGTGTGTGTGTGTGTGTGTGTGTGTGTGTGTGTGTGTGTGTGTATAAAACAATAAAAACAGAGGAAGTTACAGAGTGATAGTAAAATGTTAACTCCTTAACTCCCAGCGACATCTTCTGTTACCTAGTTATGAAGAAGGGAAAGGGGTCATATGTTTTCCTTAAGTAATCTGAATTTGTTACAAAGCCATTAAAACAGTGTACATTTTCTTCAAACCTCCAGGTAAGACACCCTCTATGTTTTTCATATAGTGATACACTGAACTGCTAGGCAACAATATGTTGATATAAAAGGTAACAACATATAAAAAGGAAACAAATAAAAACAAACTGCAATGTCCATAAACATTGCTTCCTTCATCTTTTCCATCCACCCACCAATCCCTATACAGAAACAAAACAAGAAATCCACATTTAAAAATGGCATGCCTCCTTACACATTATCATGGTCAAGGATTAAGGAATGGGGTTTAAATTAATTTACCTCATGATAATTTTGTATCAAAATTTCTAAGCAACATTATTGTTAATCATAACTATGTAAAATATAATGTAAAATGTCTTTAAAAATTCAGGTCATTAATATGTAAATGTTTTTAAACTGTCATATTTGATTTTTAAATGTTACATTTTGAATTATTTTAAGAAACAATTAAGATTGTAATATATTTTGAAAATTCTTTTTTTACAAATTATCAAAGAAATCCATATCATAATTACTATTTAAATAATCTGATAATAAAAACTCATTACTTTAACAAATTATCCTCTCATGTTACTTCACATAAACACTTAAGAAGTAACACCCCAAAAAGGTTGTTTTTTTAAAAGGGCAAAGCCATTCTTCACTTTCCCATCCTTACAATGACCCCATAACCAAATTAAACTTACTAAAATGCACTGTCAAGTCAGCTTTTACTTTGTTTCTAATATAAAAGATTACAGGGAATCTACTTTGTCCCTGAGTAATGAAAATCATGACTAGCATAGTAAATACAGAGCTAACCTAGAGACAGAAAAAGCTGTGTTCAAACACCTCTGGAGATATATACATAATGTCTGTGTGTCCCAGACTAAGTCACTGAAACGTCTCTGTACCCTGTGGCAACTCTAACACAACAAATAAAAGTACAATTGCTGATCTGTAGTGGTAGAAGAGCTTTCCTCAGGAGTTCTCTACCAAGATGAAATCGCAGGTCCAAGACCAAAGAGGGGGGGAAATCAGCAAAACCCATAATTAGAATGCATCCCCAAAATTAGAAGTAGGAATACAAAATTAAGTTCAATTTAGGATTGAGGGGGGAATCTTGTAGCTGCAAAGCTCCTTGTTAGTGTGTGTACGTGTGGGATGGGGGTCTAACCAGGCAAGGAACAAACGGCTGCTGACACAGAGTTTCGCTAATGTTGTTTTCTTGCTGGTGCCCGCCCTATCCCTGCACTATGGAAACTGCATTTTTCTCTGGCTGCTGTTCCTTCTCATTCTTTTTCTCCTGTTATATCCAAAACAGATGGGTTCAACTTCATGACAATCTGACAAGTTAATAGGTCCTGATGACATCCCGAAAAGAAAATTCGAAAACAGGGACGTTTGTGTGACCAGTCCCTCTTCCTTCATCTTGCCCCCACCCCCTGCCACACACATCCGCCCTCCCAACCCCTCACCCCTTACCTCCATTCCACTCCCCCCACACACACCTCCAACCCAAGCATATGTAAAAAAGAAAGGTCTGAAGTCTGGTCTGAGAGAGATTTGTGGCTGATTAAAACCAGCCTAAGCTGGGGGTTTCCACTGAGCTTAGCTTTCATCCCAATACTCATTACTCTTTCCTCTCCGCATTCGGCTTTCCCCCCATAGTTTTTACGCAGCATACTTCACCCTAAAAAAAGGATTTTTCAACACCCCCTCCCTCCCTTGCTTGTGTTTCAGGGGCTCTTCTTAACAATGAGAATTCTTCTTTTCCCCCCTACACACACCCTCCGCACTCCCCCCTCCTTTCCCGTAAAGGGAATGAAGCTGCTATTAAGCTTCATCTCACCGTGTGACTAATTTTGATGTTCGTAAACAAGCGCCAGCCAGGCTCTCTCCGGGGCCACCCTTTACAGACGTGGGGAAGAGAGAGAGGGAGAGAATGTTTAAAAAAATAAAATAAAATAAAAAAATACCGAGAGCGCAGCAAAAGTGAGGGCACCCCGACCCCAGAGACCTTCCACGCTAGACCCGTAAACAAACAAGAGCTGCGCCACACATTCTCATTTTCACCAAACCGATGTTCATCGGCAACATAAACTTCTCAGCTACATTAAAGAACGGCTAGCTTTTCCGGATTTGGGCACGGGGCTTGGGGGAGGGGAAAGGGTGCTGAGAAAGAAGTCCGAATTCGTCCACACCTCCTTTCTTCCCAAAGGAAAAGATTCCATGAAGCCAGAAACGCAGCAGATTTGGAGTGGGGGCGGGGGCTGAGTGTGAGATGCATTGGGGCTTATTTAGGGGGATGCTCCCCACCCCCCTTCCTGAACCTATTAGCTAGTTGTGTCTGCGCTTTGATCTCCAAAGAGTCCCCCTACCTCCTCCCCGTAGATGCTTTACAGTATTTCCTTTACAGCGGAAGTGTGGGGATAATTTAATATATTCAATAGCTGGAGTGAAAGGTCCGTCTCGTTCCCCCCTACACTTCCTCCCCCAGCTCCCCTTTCCCCGCCCCTTCTCCTCTCTCCTTTTTCACGCCCTGGGTGGCATTTCCTTCGCGTGCATCAACAACAAGCCTCTGATTAATGAGGCACTAGAGCTGGCATTTCCCCCATACCCTACGCCCCCCCTTCCCAGTCCCTCCACCTCTTTACCGTGTGAGCGGGGAGGGAAAGGAAGCTTAGAGCGGGGGAGGGGATAGGCGGGAAAAGAAACAGAAGGAGAAAGGAGAAGAGAGAGAGGAGGAGGGAGAGAGGGAAGGAAGGGGGGAAGGAGGGGTGCTTTAGGGCCCGCCTTCTCTCTCCTCCCTTCTCCCTCCTCCCGCCACCCTCTAGCTCCCCCTCTCCCCCAGTCTTCCTCTCCCCCCCCCCTCACTTCCTCTGCGTGGTGCTCAATTGGTGCTCAGGGCCGTCAGTCCCCCGGCGCTGCACCCAATGCGGGGTGCGTGTGGGGGAGGAGTGCGGTTCTCGCCCCCTCTTTCCCCCCTCACCCTGCGCTCGTGTGTGTGCCTGCGTAACGCAGAGTCACATGTTGTTTTGCTCTTTAGTTCAGTCACTCAGTGCGCGATGTGTTACTCACTGTTCAACTGGGACCGAGACAGGCAGGAGTCGCCGTTGGCGGCGGCAGTAGCACCAGTAGCAGTAGCAGAGGCAGCAACCCCAAGCCACTCCGAGGGATTCGCAGCTCTCCGAAGCAGCTCGGAGCGCAGAGAGGCAGCGGCAGCCGCGGTGGCGGTGGCGGCAGTGGCCTGTAGCCCCGGCAGCAGGGGACAAGTGCAGCGGCATAACCCGGATCGGCGGGACAGCCGAAGCAGTGAAGGAGGTTGCAGTCCAAAGACTGGCTACAGGGTGCTTTTTAGGGCAGCCAGGAGACACTGGAGAGAGAGGAGCCGCGGGGAAGTTGGAGAAGGTGGGGGGGCGGGAGTGGACTCTGTGATCTGTGCATCATCCGGCCGGACCACCGGAGATAACCGAGCATCCAAGGGAAGCCGGCTTGGCTCATCTTTAGATTTTTTTTTTTTTTTTAAACCTTTGGGGAAAGAGACGCTTTCATTTGAGAGAGTGAAGGGAAGCCATCCCTAACCGCCCATCCCCAAATCACTTCCCCTCCCCAATTCACCCCTCCCTCTGCTTTCTCCCTTCCCCCTCCCCCTGTTGCCTTCACGACTGGATTGGGGAGGTCAGGACTGCACCCTCCCGGGAGGATGGCCAGCCCGCCACTAAACGGGCTCCTGACCCCGGCGAATTCCTCCAACGGAGGAGGAGGCGGCGGCGGCGGCGGCGGCAGTGGAGGGCGGCAGCACCAACCTCAACAACAACAACAACAACAACAACCACAGCGTGAGGAAGTGTGGCTACCTGAGGAAGCAAAAACATGGACATAAACGCTTTTTCGTACTCCGGGGCCCCGGGAGCGGCAGTGAAGAGCAGGGCGGTGGGGGGGTCCGGAGGACAGCCACCCCTGCCTGCGAGGCTGGAGTACTACGAGAATGAGAAAAAGTGGAAGAACAAGTCAGGGGCCCCGAAAAGGGTGATCGCCTTAGACTCCTGCCTCAACATCAACAAGCGGGCAGACGCCAAGCACAAGTATCTGATCGCCCTCTACACCAAGGACGAGTACTTCGCTGTGGCCGCCGAAAATGAGCAGGAGCAGGAGGGCTGGTACCGGGCGCTCACGGACCTGCTCAATGAAGGCAAAGCCGCCTACGACTCGAGCTCGCTCTACCCTCACTGCCTCTCATCTGGCGCCTCGTCGGCCAGCGCCTCATCCTGCAGCGCCTCCCTGCCGGGTTCGGGCGGCAGCGGCTCCTTTGGGGCCGAGGATCTCCATTACGGGCTCATCACCCCGGCTACCGCTGCTTACCGGGAGGTCTGGCAGGTAAACCTGAAACCCAAAGGCCTGGGACAGAGCAAGAACCTGACAGGGGTGTACCGGCTCTGCCTATCGGCGCGTACCATCGGTTTTGTGAAGCTCAACTGCGAAGTGCCGTCGGTCACTCTGCAGCTGATGAACATCCGACGCTGCGGCCACTCAGACAGCTTCTTCTTCATCGAGGTAGGGCGCTCTGCGTCCACGGGCCCTGGCGAGCTCTGGATGCAGGCTGATGACTCTGTGGTGGCCCAGAACATCCACGAAACCATCCTGGAGGCCATGAAAGCCCTGAAGGAGCTGTTTGAATTCCGTCCCCGCAGTAAAAGCCAGTCCTCCGGCTCCTCTTCCACTCACCCCATCAGCGTCCCAGGTACCCGGCGTCACCACCACCATCTGGTCAACCTGCCCCCCAGCCAGACCGGGCTCCTTCGGCGATCCCGGACCGACAGTCTGGCCGCCACACCTCCTGCCTCGGGTGCTCCCATTGCGACTCAGGCCCCAGGAGCTGGGAAATGTAGCTCTTGTCGGGTACGCACAGCCAGCGAGGGGGATGGCAGCAGCGGAGGCGGAGGGGTGAGTTGCAGGCCGGTTTCAGTGGCCGGCAGCCCCATGAGTCCCGGCCCGGTAAGGACTCCCCTAAGCAGGTCCCATACTCTGAGCAGCAGCTGCAGCGCCTCCATGCGACCTAGTAAGATGATGTTAGCCCCTGCAGGGGGCCCCCTGCAACACAGCAGATCCATGTCTATGCCCGTATCCCATTCCCCTCCGTCTGCCACCAGCCCTGGCAGTCTCTCGTCCAGCAGCGGGCATGGCTCAGCTTCTTACTCCTTGCCTCAAGGACAGCATCCACATCCACACCAACTTCATCACCACCAGGGCCAGAGGCCCTCTAGTGGCAGTGCTTCTGCTTCTGGCTCCCCCAGTGACCCAGGCTTCATGTCCTTGGACGAATATGGCTCTAGCCCTGGGGACCTCCGGGCTTTTTGCAGCAACCGAAGCAACACTCCTGAGTCCATAGCCGAGACCCCCCCAGCCAGAGATGGCAGTGGAACTGAACTATATGGATACATGACCATGGAGAGGCCCCTGAGTTTAGGTGGCCGAACCTACCGAAGGGTATCTGGGGAGGGGGCCACAGACTTGGACAAAGGTCACAGAAAGAGGACTTATTCTCTGACCACACCTGCTCGCCAACGGGCAGTGCCCCAAGTGTCCTCCGCCTCCCTTGATGAATATACTCTGATGCGGGCAAGCTTTGCAGGCAGCTCAGGCCGCCTTTACCCAGCCTCATCTCCCAAAGTGACCTATAACCCATACCCAGAGGACTATGGGGACATTGAGATTGGCTCCCATCGGAGCTCCAGCAGTAATCTTGGAGCAGATGATGGCTACATGCCCATGACTCCTGGAGTGGCCCCAATGACAGGGGGCTGCATTGGAAGCTGCAAAAGCGATGACTATATGCCCATGAGTCCCACCAGTGTCTCTGCTCCCAAACAAATATTACAACCACGAATGGCAGTAGCCTCCCTTGCTGCAGGTGCCACATCCCAGGCAGCCTCATCAGCAACATGTGGTAGAGGTTCTCCACTGAATGGCAGCAGTTACAAGACCAGTTCTCCAGCTGAAAGCTCTCCTGAGGACAGTGGGTACATGCGGATGTGGTGTGGTTCCAAGCTCTCAGTGGAAAGCTCTGAGGGCAAGCTACTTCCCAATGGGGATTACCTTAACATGTCCCCTAGTGATGCAGGAGCTTCTCTCACACCACCTGACTTCTTCTATGACTCAGTCCCATTGCCTGGTGGTGGAGAGCCACCCAAAGGAATCCCAGGCTGCTGTTACAGTTCACTGCCCCGTTCCTACAAAACACCCTGTCCTCGAAATGGGGATAGTGACCAGTATGTATTCATGAATTCTCCAGTGGGGAGGAGGATTGTGGAAGAAGAGCAAGAGCAGCCAAGACTGCAGCCACTGCCCACCACAGCTACACCCTGCACCGAGTCCACCAGGCCCATTGTGTCTAATGGGGGCAGCCATTCCCAACCTCACCACCTAGTGCCTTCAACAGTTAGGCAGAGTGGCAGCAGCAGTGGCAACAACAACAGGCCAGAGAATTTCCTCATTCAGCGCTGCAGAGCAGTCCGGCCAACCCGTCTGTCCCTGGAGGGGCTTAGAACCCTACCTAGCATGCATGAGTACCCACTGCCACCTGAGCCTAAAAGCCCAGGTGAGTACATCAACATTGATTTTAGTGAATCTGGAGCCCACCTTTCACCACCTGCACCTCCCTTGCTGACTTCAGCAGCCTCATCATCATCACTACTCTCAGCTAGCAGCCCTGCCTCTTCAATGGGTTCAGGTACTCCTGGCACTAGTGGTGATAGCCGGAGACGCTCTCCCCTCTCTGACTATATGAACCTTGGCTTTGGCTCACCCAAGTCACCCAAATCTGGCACTGAGGGTGGTGGCTCTGTAGGCTCCTTGGATGCCTTGATGTCCCCTGAGGCCTCCTCCCCCTGCCCACCACTGCCAACACCTCCTGCCTCCTCCTCTACTTCCTCTTCACAGCAGCAGCAGCAACTACCACCTCCACCACCACCAGGAGAACTGTACCGCCTGCCTCCAGCTTCTTCTACCTGCCACCCAGCCCCTGTTTCTGCCTCCTCCTCCTCATGTCCCCCTGAGACAGGGGATAGTGGTGACTACACCGAGATGGCCTTCGGCATAGCTGCCACTCCACCACAACCCATTGCAGCACCTCCGAAGCCAGAAAGTGCCCGGGTGACCAGCCCTACGTCTGGTGTGAAGCGGCTGAGTTTGATGGAGCAGGTGTCAGGTGTAGAGGCCTTTCTGTTGACCAGCCCACCCCCAGACCCACACCGGGGTGCCAAGGTCATCCGTGCTGACCCACAGGGTGGTCGCCGACGCCATAGCTCGGAAACCTTCTCCTCGACCACTACTGTGACCCCTGTATCCCCTTCCTTCGCACACAATCCTAAGCGCCACAACTCGGCCTCTGTGGAAAATGTCTCTCTCAGGAAAAGTAGCGAAGGATCTAATGGTAGTGGTGGAGAGAATCTTGGGGGAGGTGAAGAAGAGCCATCTACATCTTCTCATCTTCGGCAGCCATCGCTCCCTTTGCCACCTCAGCCCCAGCAGCCAAGGTGGGCACAAAATCAATCTGGAGCATTAGTTGGTTGCCCTGGAAGCAGTGGGTCTCCTATGTGTCGGGAGACATCAGCTGGCTTCCAAAATGGTCTCAACTACATTGCCATTGATGTTAGAGATGAAGCTGGTCTATTGTTACAGCAGCAGCAACAGTCTGGAGACAAGAGTACCTGGACCCGGACCCGTGGGCTCATCAGTGGTGGAAATGGCAGCAATACAGGTGGTTGTGTGGGACCAGGCTCTGGACCGTTGCCTACAGCCAACACCTATGCTAGCATTGACTTTATGTCCCATCACCTGAAGGAGGCTACAGCTGTGAAAGGTGAGACCATCTTTTCTTTGTAATTGGGTACAAAGCGGGAGAAGTCCCAACAGACAGATGTGAGGGACCAGTGCTTTTTGAAATTCACTCTTTCTTATCTTTAATAACTTGACCTAATTAACAAAAGCCCTAAATTAATCCTGGTTTGTTTTACTTTGGGCTTCCTTATGGGCCTTTCTGCCAAAGTAAGGCCATCTCAAGATCCAGTAAAACAGTTAATGTGAAGGAGGCTTAAAAACAGGGATACTTTCATTAACCTTTTATCCAGGTTATTTCTCTTAACACCCCACCCCCTCAACCCTCCTCACAGATTGAAAGATCCAATCTGTTAACACTGTGAACCTTTCTTTGAATCAAGCCAAAGAAAGGCAGCTTTAAAAAGAATAGTTTCTAGAATATTATTGGGAAGGTCTAGATTTTGCTTAGAATTCTTCCTGTTTTCACCTTCCCCTTAGCTAGCAGTACTCTTGAATACAACTAAATGTTTTTAAATGTTGCTTTAAAAGTTTTTTTTTATTTTTATTTTCTGTTTTTGAAAATAAAGTACAGAAAAAATTATTTTAGAAAGTTACCGACGATTCCCCTGGGTGTAGAGGTGAATAATTAATTAGCCTATCAAATAATTATTAATTTAATTAAACTTTTATGCAGAAACTAAATGATACTTTCTACTAGTCAAATTATCTTTATATGGTGTGGACGAACTTTACTGAATCTACAAGAAGTACAGAATGTGAAACAAAAACATGGGTTTTGTCGGTAATAGTTGTGTGAGTCTTCTTCATTGTTCTGGGAATTTTCTTCAAAGGCCTGTGAATAGTGATGTGTAACTGCAGCTGGCAGTTGATTCTAAATATGAAGGCATGGTAATTGGCTTGTATGTTGGAGCTGAACTGAAATATACAAAGCTTGAAGACAAAAAGCATTCAAATGTTGGTGATTTGATGGGTTTCTTCTTTAATTTCATAGTTGTTCCTTTGCTGAGGTGCTTTAGAGGTTTCTTTTAGGGTTAGTTAGGACCATAGGGAAGTTTGAACAGGATAAGCTGAATATTATAATTGATGAGGGTTTTTTGTTTTGTTGAGTATACAACTAGCAAGCATTAGAGTTGGACGATTAGGCTGGCATTGGATTACATTTTGCTCTTAATTTTTTCTCCCCATAAAGCGTACACACCTTAAAAGCCTAATTCTAGCAGACATTTTATAATACAGTAGTAGCATTTTAGGATATTTAGCTGTAACCATAAATTACTTTCCCTTTCCCCCTCCCCCATGTTAGTTTTCTAGAGAAAAAGCTATTTCCTCTTTTGTAAATAAGACCAAAAGGTGAGTGCTACAATAATCAAAAAAGAATGACTTGTGCAGACTACTGAAACTCAAATAAAGTTGACTTGTTAGATTTTTTCCTATAAATATTGTTCATCCACTGAAGGTCATTTTGTTGTACATTGTTATCAATGAAATATTCTAGTTAGTTTTACAAACTTTTCCAAAGGAGTGAAAGAGTTAGCTGAAAATTTGCATACATTCTATCAATAAACCATCAGAAGTAAAGTGTATTTATTAAATACGTATGTATATTTGACACTCCAAACTGTAAAAGCAACAATTTTGCCCAGATCTATTCTAGCTAAAAAGACAAAAACAAAACAAACACACACAAGTTGAGAATCTGATAGCTTTTACTGTTTCCGGCCTGTCCCTGAAGGGGAGGAGGAGCAGGGTAATAAAAACCTGGACTGGATTCAGGTGAGGCCCTGGCTGTTAGTTTCTGCCTCATATTTACAAGAGGTATTAGAGCTGGAATCTGTTCATTGAGTGCTCACTGCTACAGGGCTTGAGAACTGCCTGATAAAGTAAATTTAATTCTGAAACATGATTCATTTATGATACAGTGCCCTCTTAGGGTTAATAAAAATGGTAAATAGTCTGATACTATGTGTTTGGGGACCAAGCATAGCTGATTTTGAATAAAGTTTTCCTACTGGAACGTCTGTCTCTGTATCTCTCTGTCTCTCTCTCAGCATGAAGTCAGAATGGCATGTATTTTGTATCCTTCATGGCTGAACAGAGATAGATAGTTATTTTGGCTGGTAATTTTCTGAACTATTTGTGTATGCATTCATTGCGTTCCCTATTTAGAACTAGGTAGTTGATATCAAGATAAGTAAAAAGAAAGCTTTATATTAAATGAATCTATAGTGAACTAACTTGTAACAAAGAATACTAGATTAGAAAAGTGGAAATGTATCATCTTTCATTATTAATGTAATCCGTAAGTAGTACTCTATCGAGCCAGACCATTAGCATTTACAAATTCATAGAATAAGTCTCTGAATTGATTAGAGTTATTTATCCATACTGAAAATGTGTTCCGATGATTTTACATAAAAAGGTCATAACAGCAAAAATGCCTTTTAAGAGATGATTTATAGAATTTCAGTTGTAGAATTTGAAAAAATAAAATCGATCTTTTATATTCAAACTAGAGGAAGGAGTACCCTTGATCATATCTGATACTAATCTCAATTCTTGGAAGTGTTTAATATTTGTGCAGAACAACTGTTTTGGATATGGAACAAACAGTATTGATTGAAGAAAAATACCTTGGTGCTAGTTATATCCTATTTACTGTTTGTTTAAGTGGTAGCAAAAGGGTGTGTATTATTGTTTGCTTATGTTTGCTTTTGCTGGATCACCAAAGTTCATTAACAAAAGCTTTAGGTTGGCAGTCTTTAAAAAGTAGTATCAATGAAAATAAAGTAACTATGAATATACTAATTATTTTAAACAAGAAATGAAATAAAGGTTATTTGCCTTTTGTATGTGTGTGTAGGAATACTTATTTTCATTCTCTTATTCCTTTGGATTTTTTATTGAGTCATTTGTTACCATTTTTAAAAAAACTTATGATTTGTGTAAACTTGACAACCAAGTGTAGCAAAACTTGTACACTGGCCTATATTAGCTATTTTTAAAAAATAGTATTTTAATTTCTTATATTCTTAGAGGATATTTTCATTATAAGATTTGTTTACATATTCTAAAACAAATTTGATGAGAAATACTGCTTAAAATAATATCCATCTCCCTTTGCCAGATGGATTTGTCTAAATTTTATTTGAAAATATAATCACATGATAATTTTAAAACCAATGGTTGAGTAACTTTGGTATGAAAGAAATGCTTGCATGGGAACAATAAAGGCACTACTTTATTTACATTTAAGAGGAAGTTGTACTTACTGAAATATCAAAGCACTTGAACACTTTCAGAAGTATAATGAGCTTAGTTGACAAACCAAATAACCTTTCATTTTTTTCCCGTTGGTTTAGTTGGCTAGCTCTTGTCATAACAAGATAATACTGGTATAGTGTTCCTATTCCATTCCCAGGAGTAGACAAGTAAGGTACTAATGAAAACACATGTACCCTTTCTTGAATGAAAGTCACATGACTGGCTCTGTTTCCTTTATTGAAAGGAAAGCCTTTACTAAAATACTTTACTAGACTTCATAGTAGGCACATAATCTGTTCCATAGAACACTGAATTAGGTATCAGGAAGCCAGGTTTCTAGTTCCTGCTCTGTTACTGAATCACTGTGTGACCTTAGGGAAATTACTTAATCTCTCGAATTTCTCAGTTTCTCCATCTGCAGAATAGGGATAATAACTACCCTCCTTTTAACTATCTCACAGACACAGTGATGAGGGTAAAGGAGATAGATAAAAAATATCGGGGCACTTTAGAGTTTTTCCAGAGAAAGGTGGGTCATCAATCCAAATATTATATTGCTACTTTTATTTATTTAAATACATACGCACACAACACACACACACACTATCAAAAATTCACAAATATACAAAGAACTGGTATATATATATTTTTAAATGAGCATATATTTTTAAACCTGTAAAATTGTTTGCTTTTTTAAAAAATTGTACCAGTTTTTTGTATAAATATATGTATATTTACATATATAATTGCATAATGCATATATGTGGATGTATGTATATACATATATTTACATATGTATATAAATTGATAATTTTTGAGTTCTGTATTTAGTTTTTCAAATGGAGGAAATAATATATGTGACAAAGCTATTCATTTTAAAATGGATGTTTTATCTATTTTAAGGCACTAAACCCTCAGACATAAGTATTTTTTTCAATTGTTTAATTCAACTTGGACATTTAAAGATACCATTAACATTTATACATTGGTATTCTAAATTATACTTCAAAATAGATCATTAAGAAAACTATTTCTTACTCTTGGAGTTACCAAAAAACTTATTTTTATTTCAATTTTCCTTTATAATTACTTCATATTTTTAAAAGGGGGCTTTCCAGATGAGCCTGTATGTTAAATCATACATTGTTTTAGCAGTGACAGTTTGTGTTTAAGGAAAAATATACATTTGTTTTACTAGTGCAGTCCAAGCTGTTATTATGTGAGATACATTAGAACAACAATAACCAGATCCTCAAAGACTTTGCTCTGCCTCCATGATTCTTTGTTCACTTTGTTATTTCATTCTTTTAGTCTGATTAAATGAGATTGGTCTCTCTGTACATCGTGTTTTGACTTGTAATGCTGTGCTCTTTGGTTTTACAACAATGTAGGAATATATCAGCATTTTACTATCACCTTCTTTCCAAATTCTGTTTTAATTGAATATTGAGTTTTAAAAAATATTTTATTACCATTAATCCAGACTTTTGTTGTTATTTTTAAGAAAAATCTAAAACAAGGTCACAGTTTTTCAGCCATATCAAAGCATAATGGTTTTTCTGTTAAAATACCCATTAATGCATTTTCCACAGAAACATAGTTCCAAGAATTAGTTAACTTTTGGTATCAGATTTGGCAACTGTAGGGAGTTTTGCCTTTTTTTTTTTTTTTTTTTTTTTTTTTTTAAGTACAGAATCAAGTGTTACAGTTTCACCTTAAACCTAAGGGAAAATGTAACTTTAGTCTTTTATCTACATTACCAAATAGAGTTTGGAGGGAAAAAAAAATTCATTCAGGGTAAAATAAGCTTTTGTAGGCCCACCCTTCTAGGCACATTCTCCAGCTAGATGCTAGTTTATGAATAGAGTTCTATGCAGAATTTCTGTAGTAGACAATGCTCAAAATAATGTGTGCTTCTGATTGAAACTAACAAAGTATTTGAAATTAAAAACATCATGAATTTGTAAACTGATAGCTTCAAAAGCAAATGTTAACTCAAAATATAAAGGAAACACAACATTTTGCAGGGGAAAAACCCTCAACAGTTTCTGCTTTGAGCTTTAATTTACATATTATTAAAAAATAAAACTAATACCACCTAAAATGCAAAAGGGGAGGGAATAATGGACATCAATGTTTCTTTTTTTCTTTGTTTTTAAAGTTATATTTAGTTTGAATGTTCATTTAAAGATTGTCCATAACTCTGAACCACTTAAGATAAATTCTTGTTGACAAAGTTGAAGGGTAGGTTTGTTCTAAAGTGAAACAGCAGAGTTGTTGCTTAAGGCAGAGGAAATGGTTAGGTTGATCGTTGCTTCTGATTACTTGATTTCTTTCAAGATCACTACAAAGAGTAACATTGACTTGATTAAGTAAAATACATACAGGAATGTATGTTTAGACAGAAAAAAGATTTGGAGAATATTTTGTGCACTAGGCTTTCCTTCCCACCATCCAAAAGAGAAAATGTTAGATAATTAAAGCTTACTAACTTTGAGACTTTCATTATATTAGACTATATAGGAAAATAAGGCTGAAAGTAGTATGTTATGTGTTTCCTCACTTGATGTTCAATTTGGTCATTCTCACTTCTTTTGCTTTAACTTGGGAAAATGTTATTTTGTATAATTCAGGTACTTTCTATGGGAACTAGAATGAGTTTATAATTTTTGACTGGCAAACCCTTAAATTTTGATTTATTATATTTTTAGAATATTGTGATCTATATATGAATGCTTTTGTGTATATTTTGATAATCACAAACTTTTAAAAGTGAGCTACATTTATTTTTCCATTCTATTGGTATTAGATAAGTTGGACAAGATATAATTCTTCAAAATTCATTTCTCAGGCAAAAAAATTACTATTACTATCACTTGCAAATATAGTATCTTCCAAAATGGCCAATATCAATATGGAATCATTTAGAAAGGAATAGGAGCTTGACATGTGATTTTATAGAGACAGGGAAAATTCAGATGAGGAAACTTCTGTTTACATTGCAGATTGGCACCTAATCTTCAATTTACAGTCATAGGGATTGCCTAGAATACAAACAAGTTAAATAACTTTCTCAGGGTCACATAGAAGTTATGAATCAGAAACTGCACTTGAACCCAAATCTTTCTGACCTGAAGACCAGCTTCATAGACTGTATTTACTCCCCCAGCCATTGATTCATTTAAGGATTTTAAATTAACAAAATTCATTATAAATTTTTCTAGAAACTATTATTTTAAATTGATATTTACATATACCTAGCCTCATGTGAACATACTTGACTTATATAAATCAAAAAACAACAATCTCATCAGCAAAGAAGGAGTTTTTGCTCTATTATAAAAAAATTCAAAATGATGAGTTTATCAAGGTCATAAATAAAAATGGTTGAACAAATAGGCATAGATTATTTTCTAAACTTGAGATTTTAAGGCAAATGTATCTGTCATGATAAATTATTTCATTATCATATTAAGTTATCCCAAAGCTTATGCTAATAATCAATTATATTACAAAGTTTTATTGCATAATCCTAAAGTTTATGTATGGAAAAGATGCTCTCTCTTATAGTCCATCAAATAGACTGTTCATATCTATCTGCAAATGTGCCCCCCAAAATGACAGAGGCTTAAAAACCAATCTAATAACTTCTTGGAGAATTAGTCTTTTGGTTTTGAAGGTATACAGTTGAGTTTAGCTGTAATGAAAGATTTACTAATTTCTACAAACAAATTTCAGATTTTTCTTTTTTTGCAAAAGAATTATTAATGGTATTTCTGAATTTTTACATTAATAAACTGTTCAATAGCAGTACCCTGAAAATTGCCAATTACTTTGTAATTTTCAAGATTTCCCATCAAATTCATTATCTTGTGGTAAAACACTTAACAATCCTGAGTAAGTGTCACAGATATTATTATATCTATTTTATAGATGTGGAAACTAAGGTTCAGGGAGTTTGATAGACTAATAATGGAGATAGAATGGAATCTCATCTCCAAACTTTTAATCTACTTGTCTTTCTACAGTATCATGCTCACCATAAATTATAACCTGTGTGGTTATCTTAGAGGATTCATACTGTACTGTAATATCTACATCACAGTTTTCCTAAAGTTCATGTTCATGTGTATATGTGTGTATATACATACATGTATGTATGTAATATACATATTTATACTTGTTTGTGAGGACATAAAAATTTATGGGAGAAAGGTAAGAAAGTTTCTAAAACTTTTTAAAACTTTAAATAGATTATTAATTTGAAGAATTTACTTTGAGGTCTCTGTGATTTCATTAAGGCATGAAAATTTAGATGTAGAAAAACAAAAACATGTCATATAGTCAGAGAAAACTGAGACTCAGAATTTGTGATTTGTCCAAGTTAGTGGCAAAAAAATTTGTATACATTAAAGAGAGTGTATTTCACTCTCATATAATGACTAATAATGTCTTAATTTCTTTCAAGATAGACTTTTAAGTAAATAAGGCATTTGTAGAAGCTCTATTCATCAGTCTACTAGGATGAATTGCTTCTTGGTAAGGATAAAGGGTACCTTCTTTAAGGGACCATAGTAATTTAGGAGGTCAAATAAATAAGTTTTTGCACAGAGTATATATGACTAATTTTGATAGTACTCACATAACATAAAAATGAAGTGGCAATTTGTCAAGCATCAAAGTAATTTACTCAATGTAAACAGCCAATTATTAGGTGATAGTTTAGTTCTAAGAAGCTATCTAGAATAGGATTAAGTAGACAAAGCTTAGGTTGTAAATGCAATAACTGATAAACTTTGCTCAGCTTTCTGTTAAATTTTTGTATGTTTGAATTAGTCTTCAAGATTAATTTATTATTTAAAATTAAATAATTTATACCCCTCATGTCTAACTCCTCTAATAGTTCACTAAGACATAAGTCATTGACCCAGTCAGTAACGGGATATTTGAAAATTAATCAAATTAATTTGCCTGAGAATAGATAAATAACTTATTTGTTTTTATACTACATTATCTATTTGTGAGTTGATGATTCTACCAATACTTTCATTATGCTTATAAAAAAGAGAAATTGTTAACCAAGTTGAATATATATGAATTTAACATGAAAAAGTCTTTAGTAATAAAAGTCATTACAATAACAATAATATTTCTTTTAGAAATGCATGCTTTTGCCAAAGCATAAATACCCAAACGAATGAAGAAAAATTCATGTTGTATCTATAGAGAAAAGTACCTAGAAGTCTTCTATATGGACTCTGGTTATTATAGATGACTCAGTGTTTTGTTTACATTAGCTGTCAGTCTCTTCAGCATCCTAGAAGAGAATACTTCCTTCCTAGCAGATGGCAGCCCCAGGGCCATGCACCTGCCATTACAAGCAATACACACTAGTAATCTGCCCTAGCATCACTGTTGACAACAGGCTAATGATTGGAGACTGTCTGCCTCACAGGGTAAACAAAATAGGGGGGAATTTTTTTTTTCCTCTTTAGTAAAAGTGATTAAGATAGTGATAAAACTTTTTCTTTCCTGAAAAAGAAAAATAGTGGATTTGTTATTTACTTTTGAAGTTGAATAAAAGCAAATAAAAGAAAATAAAGATGTACTGTAAATACATGTGTACCTTTACCATATTACTTTATCATATGAATTTAGTTTATTCATGTACAATCATGATATTTCCAGTGTGAAGAATAGGGAGAAGTTATATACACTGCCCAACGTTGTGATATAGGGTTATTCTAAAAGAGGGACTGAAAATATATTTCATCATCCCAAATTCCCTTCTCTGTTGTTGAAGAATCCTTCAGTAAATCTAGTTCTGAGTTCCACTACCATCTGTTACTGCCATGCCAAGGGACCAGTTTATATTAATGTGGGAGTCCCTTGCTTTTATTTCTTTCAGTTTTTCAAAAGGCATTGATAGATTATATTGGGAATTAGGGGTATGCAGAGTGGTGGGAGAAGAGGTCTTTGAAATAGGCCAGGATGTTCTTACTAAATTTAAAAACTCCCAAATATTACCCAGAGTTTTTGGAGTATTAAGCAGGATTAGGTGACGCGTGGATTAAATGTTGTGTTGAGCAGCTTGTTTTTGTTTAAAGGAGTTAGAAATGGAGACACTAGGACTCTAGTCTATTTCCCCAATCACAAAGTTGCTGATATTAGATTTAGCATTAACTCCCTAGAAAAGCAAAGCCTAATAGTCATTTTCCCATACTACAGGCCCCTAGACATTTTTTTAAATTCCAAATCCTTTATTGTATCTTTCTAAAACCTAGATATTTTTGATAGTAGTATCAGCATTATTAATAAAGTATCATCTGGTAAGTGTTCAGTATGGTACTTATATCTTGTTTATGTCTTTTAAAAATTCATCTAGATGTGATCTAAGATAAATGCAGAAGTATATAGATTGTACTGAAAATACACAAAGAAACTATTCCAGTGGTAATCTTACAAATTAGGTCAATCAAAAACTCTATGCTTAAATTAGTTCTTGTGTTGACCTTCAAAAGAGATTTAAAATAAATACACGATTTCATTTAAAACTTATTTAGGTATTCATTAGAAAACTCAGTTTATTTTTTCCTTGTTTTTTTTTTCCCCCTGGGAGGTGGGAATTTGGGGTACAGTAGGGTTAGAGTTCACAGATATATCTATGCAAGTGTTTTTATTCCATGAAAGTTTTTTGACAACTTACTATTATTTGCTGTTGAATGTAAGAAAATCAAATAGAAGCAATGAGGAATTGGCTATTTATTGTAAATAAATGAAAACTGCCACTAAAGAAAAAAAGCAATGATGCTCTTTTTAAAATAAAAAGCTTCCGTTTTTCAATATTTCTGAAAATTTGTAAAAAGCAGACTTTTTATGCTAAAACCTGTATTGTTTTCAAAGTTTAAAAATTCTAGTCATAGCAAAGGGCTATAATATTGATGTGAAAAAGCTTTATAAAATTATATTTGACCCATTTTGTATTAAAGAGTTGAATCTGTCAAGTTCATTAAAATTTTTTTAATCTTCCTATTATATCCTTTATTTTTAGTTAATTAATTTTTTAACATTCTTTTTTAAATTTAGTTTTCAATTTGAATTTTAAATTATCTTTCTCCACAGTCCTACCCACTGAGAAAGCAAGCAATATTATATAGATTATACATGTAAAATCATATAATATGTATTTCCACATTAGCCATATTAAAAAAAAAAAAAAAGCATGAAAGTAAAGAAAGAGAAAAAAGCATGCATCAATTGTATTCAGAATTAATAAATTCTCTCCTGAGGTAGATAATACCTCTCTTTGGAGGTAGATAACATCCTTAATTTTGGGTACTTTGGAATTATCTTAGATCATTTTCTTGAAAAGGGTAGCTAAGTTTTCACAGTTGGTCATATAATATTGCTGTCATAGTGTAAAGTGTTATTCTGGTTCTGGTCACTTCACTTTGCCTCAATTAATATATTTTTTCCCATTTTTTTCAGAAATTATCCTGCTTGTCATTTTTTTACAACACAACAGTAGTCCATCACAATGCATAAATTGTTTAGCCATTTCTCAATCAAAAGTCATTCTCTCAATTTTCAATTTTTTCCACCACAAAAAGAGTTGTTATAAATATTTTTGGATAAATATTGTTCCTTTTCCATTTTCTTTTATGTCTTTGGGATGAAAAACTTGATAGTGGTATTGCAGAGTCAAAGGATATGCACAGTTTTATAACTCTTTGGACTTAGTTCCAAATTGTTTTCCAGAATGATTGGACCAGTTAACAACTCTACCAATAGTGTGTTAATATACCTATTTTTCCACATTCCCCTCCAGCAATTAACTTTTTTTAAATTTCAATGTTTATAAAAAAAATTCTGTAAAGTAATATTAACGTGCATACATTGAAAATTTTAATCCCTCAGTGATGATAATTATTATACTCGTTAGGAATTAATAACCTTTTGCCTTATAATTACAATGTAAAACCAGCTATGTTGGTCAGTTGTTTTTTAATCATATCCAGCTCTTCATAACCCCATTTAGGGTTTTCTTGGCAAATATACTGAAAGTAATTTGCAATTTCCTTTTCCTGCTCATTTCACAGATCAGAAAACTGAGGCAAACAGGGTTAAATGACTTGTTTTGGGCCATACAGCTCCTAAGTATCTGAAGTTAGATTTGAACTCAGGAATATGAGTCTTCCTGATTGTAAGCCCTGCACTCCACCCATTGTGCTGCTTAGCTGCCAAAATCCAACTATTAGGGATGCCTACATCTTGTTTTTTCCTCTTGTCATCTGTTTTTCAGAATTCAAAATATTATTGTGGAAAATATGCACAAAATCACAACCCTGAATAAGTACTTTGATTCTAATTAGTAATCATTGTGATATATAAAAGATTAATTTTTTTCTTATATGATGATGCTAATTCTATTCTTTTTTGCAAACTTATACATGTTTATCTATATGTGCATATACATTTATATACATATTCATACACACACACACACACACACACACACATACACACACACACAAATCCCTTTTCTCATTCTGAGTTCCATATGGCATTTCTTCTTTGTATTCATCTATTTTCCACTATTAATAAAGCAAGAAGAAATCTTAGAGATTAAATCTCCTCTTTTTTACTATGGGGAAACTGAGACCCAAAAAAAGATACATGATTTTTTCAAGCCAGTCAATGGCTCTACCTCATTCTACTCTTTGACTTCTTAGCTGTTCCTATTTTCACTTTAGCACTGTGAGCTCTTCTCTTGTTCCTTATTCTTACCTATTCTCTAATATAAGTTTCTTAAACTGTGGGTCATGATGCCCTATATGGAGGTAAATTTGGGGTCATGAGCAACAGTAAAAGTTTCTGAACTCAACAACTAAAAATTAATTCAAAATCAAACATGTAATGAATCCAAGGTGTTTCTGGCAGTGCTAACCTGTGTTGCACATTGTGACTTCACTGTAGTTTTGATTCTGAATATACATGAATACTTTGTACTGCATATGCATGACTGCTGCCAGAAACAACTAAGCTCAGATTAGAGTTAAGTAAAAATTTCTCTGGCAAAAAGGGGTCGTGAGTGGGAAAAGTTTGAGAAGCCCTGTTCTGATACCCTTATGTGCAAAGGTATGTGTGTGTGTGTGTGAATGTGCCCTAGAAATGCTTACCCCCACATTGTTTTATTGTTAGTTGCCACTAGAAGGTTTGATTTTCTTTTTCTTTTCTTTATAACTGTATCAAGGAATACCCATGTGATCTCATAGTTTTATACTCAGTACTATGAAATGTTCATATAATCCTAAATGATGATAGGTGATGTTTTTTGTTGTTGTTTAGTGGTTTCAATCCTATTTGATTATTCCTGTCATCCAGGGCTGGCTCCATCCACTGCACCACCTTGCTTTTCTAATTAGATGATGGGATTGTGCTTTAAAAACATCATTGATGTTGCAGGGGGCTTTTTAAAGCATTTGTCCCATCCTTTTTATAGATACCTGTGAAATATCCAAGAAAGTCTCCTTTCTTTCATGGACAAAGGAGGGTATGCTCCTACCATCAGTCCTTACTGTTTATAGTGCTTCTTTCATTGAAAAATCATTGCCATTCAATCCAATTCCTTTAACTATTGTGGCAGTAGTTGAAGAAAGGAAATCTGATTTGACTGGGCAATTCTGAATCATGAATCCATAAGGGAATCAACCTCAAGTGAGTTTCCTATCATTTTTGCTTTATTTTCTATTATTTTTTCTATTTTATTTCTATATAATTTCTGTTCTTTTCAAAAGTAATGACAGGAACTTCACTTAAAGGCTGCCTTGGTAGGGGAACTAGGAGATAGGAAGGTATAAGAGGGCAGAAAACTATATAGAGAATCCCATATAGTATCAAATTTTAGAGTTGAAAAATCTTAACATTATTTATTTATCATATGAGAAAGTTGAATCATAATTTCTAGACTAAGACTCCAGACGTAGTCTCTGGTGGAGTCAGAATAAGACTCTTCATCTCCTGATTCAGAACAGCTATACTGGGGCACCAGGAGTAGAAACAATACTACAATGCACTGCTTCCCAGCCTCTATCATTCATAACTCATCTTTCATCTAGGAAGAAAAGAAGACCTTTGAGCCAAGATGGAAAATAGTTGTCATAAAGTTCAGGTATTTAGAGGGCTCATTTAAAAAATGTGGTTATTTATAGATGAGAAACACTGAAGGGGGTTGGCTAGGATTTAACATTGTTTGGCAACAATGAAAACTTGGAAAGAATATAGATTTGAAAAATAAAAAGCTATAAAAGATTAGCCTCACATAATTCAAAAGCCTTTTTGGGAACTTCTATAGTAGACTATAAGGCAATAAGTAGTTTTTATTGTCGTAACTACTCCCAAAATAGGTAGATTTTGATAAATGTATATTGTTAGTAAGATGTGGCTATCCAGGAAATAAGACCATTTTAACAACATACAAATTATTACCTGATTTTATTTAAATAATAAAATAAAATTGTTAGACATGAGTTTTTGAGAAAGAACTCCAAGAAATCATACTTCAGTTTTTAAATTTAGTTTTTAAGATAAGTAACCAGATACACATACATGATATGAAGGAAGCTTTAAAGCAAAATTTTAAAATGAAATTTATCATGCTGTTTCTAAATTCTTACTTGTTCATCCTTCTAGGAATTACTAATGTAACTGCAATTGTGGAAAAGTTTATTTTTTTTATCTAGAGGCATATAGGAACAGGCTTATAGAGGTTTGTTGTTGTTGTTGTTTTGTTTTGTTTTTTGTTTTGTTTTGTTTTTTTAACTGTGCATGTGCTTACACACCTCACTTAATTGTCCTCTCAGAACTTAACTGGAAAAATGAAAAATAGGTACTTAAAGTAATGCTTCTTTTAATTGGCATTCTCAAAAATGAAGTATTCTATATATTTGAACTCTGGACACCTAAGCCTTATTCCTTTAAAAGTGCTAACACTTATATTGCTTGCCTGTATCTGCTGATAAAACAAATGTTTTTAAAAGTACCAATGCTTCTTAAAGAAAACATTTTAAAGGGAATTTTTTCTTCCAAAAATGTGGCCCATCAGCAAGCATCATATGTAACGGGGATAAAATAGAACCATTTCCAATAGAATCAGGGGTGAAACAAAGTTGCCCATTATCACCATTACTCTTCAGTATTGTATTAGAAATACTAGCTTTGGCAATAAGAGGAGAAAAAGAGATGAAAGGAATTAGAGTAGGTAAAGAGGAAACGAAATTATCACGCTTTGCATATGATATGATGGTATACCTAGAGAACCCTAGAGAATCAACTAAAAAGCTATTAGAAATAATCCACAACTTGAGCAAAATTGCAGGATACAAAATAAATCCACATAAATTATCAGCATTTTGATACATCACTAACAAAATCCAATAGCAAGAGATACAAAGAGAAATTCCATTTAAAATAACTGTCAATAGTAAAAAATTTTGGGGAATCTATCTGCCAAAGGAAAGTTCAGGAACTATATGAGCAAAACTACAAAACAATTTCCACACAAATAAAGTCAGATCTAAACAACTGGAAAAATATCAAGTATTCTTGGATTGGTCAAGGGAATATAATAAAATTGGCAATACTATCTAAACTAATCTATTTATTTAGTGCTATACCAATCAAACTCCCAAGAAACTATTTTATTGACCTAAAAAAATAATAACAACAAAATTCATGAGGAAAAACAAAAGGTCAAGATTTCAAGGGAATTAATGAAAAAAACTGCAAATGAAGGTGGCCTACCTGTACCAGATCCAAAATTATATTATAAAGCAGGGGTCATCAAAATCATTTGGTACTGGCTAAGAAACAGAATAGTCTATCAGTGGAATAGGTTAGGTTCACAGGACAAAATAATCAATAACTATAGCAATCTAGTGTTTGACAAACCCTAAGACCCAAGCTTTTGGGATAAGAACTCACTATTTGACAAAAACTGCTGGGAAAATTGGAAACTATTATGGCAGAAACACCTAACACCATATACCAAGATAAGGTCGATATGGGTTCATAATTTAGACATAAAGAATGATATTATAAACAAATTAGAAGAACATAGGATAGTTTACTCCTCAGATCTGTGAAGGAGGAAGGAATTTGTGACCAAAGAAGAATTGGAGATCATTATTGATCACAAAATAGATAATTTTTATTATGTTAAGTTAAAAAGGTTTTGTACAAACCAAAAATCTGGCGCATGTAATATTTTAGCACATAGTGAGTAAATGTCAATTCTTGCATTTATTTGTAAAATATTTTATATACAATTTTTAAAATCTTGAAAGGCAGTATGAATATTATATATTTCATATACTAGTGTATATAAAAAAATAAACTTGGAATCAGGAAAATTTTAATTCAGTTTTTGCCCCTGAAACACACTAGCAAGATCTTAATCTGGGACTTGTCCTTTAACTTCTCAATACTCTTGGAAGCTCTTTAAAGTGGTAAATTTCAAAGAAGTTGCTGACTTCTGTTGGAAGAGGGAGTTTCCTCACTGAACACTTCTTTACCAATGAAATCACTGCCCTTTAAAAAAAATCTTCATTGCCTTTTTGTAGAATGTAGAGGAAGTAAAGTGACAATTGGAATTGGTGGATCTCTTAAAGTATCACATACAAAATACTTTTATTATTACCAACTAGTCATTGAATTATGAACTTTAGTTATGTTTTCTTTCTGTTATGCTATATTTATGCTACAGTGCTATCTTTTAGGTTCAGTGTCTGGGATTGCCTGAAACATGAGATTGCCTTAAATCTTTCATATGCCTATTTACAATATATTCATTAATAAATTTCTTTATATTGCATTGTCAGTTAGGCCATATTTCCCACTGCATTTGCTTTCCTTTAAGAATTTTTAAAACTGAAAATCATGAAGTAAAGGTGTTAATCTTTGAATCATTTTGTTAATTTGGGAACTAAAATAGCAATGATATCTTACAGATTTGCAAGGAATAGATGATAAGGAATTGACCTTTGATTTCATTGGTATTGTAAATGCCTTAGATGAGGAAACAGTTTCCATCAATATAGGTCAACAGTTGTTTGCAACACTGAGAAGTGATACCCAGGGTATCACAATTATGTGTCATAAGGCACACTTGAATCTGAATCCAAATTTTTCAACTTCCAAAGATGGCTTTTATCCATTGTCTCACTTCCCCTCAATTTTGGAAAGTATTTTAAAATTTGCAATTTATCTTGGTGCCCTTTATCTCACCTGATTTTCACAGAAAGTCCTATGCTTTAAATGAACTTCCTATCTAATGAGAAACAACAATGTTCAATTGACTTGCCAGAGCTCAAACACCTATAAATAGCAGTGAGGTTTTTAACTTGGTTTTCTGTCTTGGTCTCTTTCTGTTGTATACCACACTGACTCACAGTTATATTGCCCTACCTTTTGAATCTATTAAGAGTCAGTCAGTCTGTTATCCTATAGACAAAAAGTATGGCATCCTGCATAGAAGATTGGAATTGGAAACAGAACGCCTTGGGTGAAAACCTTGCTTCTGGCCCTGCATGGACATGGAGAAGCCTCAGGTTTATCATTTATGAAATGGGAATAATGAATGATATATTTCTCTACCTCAAATGACATAATACCAATTGCATACCTAAAAGTTAGACTATTTGTGCCTGACCTGTGGTAATATCTTCTGAATTCATATTGGTCTGATTAACCACAATCAGATACACTGTACCTTGATTCAAACATAGTGATGTCGCTTTGGTCCTCTTCAACCTTGAATGGCAATAAACAATTATCAGCTGTTATTGTCCAATATCTTCCATAGACTTTGTACTAATAGGAAAAAAAATTAGAACTAGTGATGTGAAAATTGTGGAAACACTAATAAGTTATAATGAAGCATGATACTTTGCTCCCTTTGGCTTATTGGGGAACTTGTATGGTATAGTATAGTGGAGAAGGGGTTGATGGGAAACTGAACTTGGAGTAAAGGGTCCTGAATCCAAATCCTGACTTTGCTATTTACTTCTGTGACTTTCAACAAGTCATTTAAATTCTCTGGTCTTTGTAAAATTAGGGCAGTATACTAAGAGATTACTAGGTTCCTTCTAGCTCTGAATGCTTTGACTTCTCATGTAATTAGATTAACTTGATAAACTTTTCACAATTTTTTATATTTGAGCTTAATTTTAAAAACTTGATAAATGCTTAGATCTACATGTTGATTTCCTTGAATATCACCCTCATTAATCATTATTGACATAAGGACCTATAAAGTCCTATAAAGGTGATAGTCCTATAAAGGTGATAGTCATAATTTCAATTAAATTGAAGCTCAAAACACATGGTCTGTCAAAGAATATTCTGATTTCAAAGCCATTGCAATATATGTAAAAAATGAATTTCTTCTTTGCAATTTGTACTCTCTCTTGATTTTACAGTGTGTGGTTGTTTTACCTATAAAATGTTATCCTTCATTAATCAGAAGTGAGGGAGAAGAAAGATAAAATCCTTTCCTTTATTTCTGCATCATTAAATATTCCTTCTCAGGCATTATTGTTATTTTTTCTTTCAAATCAGAAATACCAAATTAAAATTTTTATTGTCACATGGGTTTTAGAAAGCAGCATTATATTTTCAGATCATCTTGACAGCATCTATATTCATATGACAAATCTTAAAAGATTTCTTTAAAAGGAGTAATGAAAGTAGAAACAGTGGATGAAAGGAAGCAGCTGTTTTTGCATTGTTGAGAATGTAAACAAAGGGAGGTTGTGACATGCAGTAGTGCATGTGGTGAACCCTGATGCCCTTTGCAGCAATTATGAAAAGAGCTTAGGAGATTCCTGTTCAATCTCTCTGCAGATAATACAAAAAGCCTGATTTTTAGGGTAAAAAAATCTTTTTGTATATATATGTGTGTGTGTGTGTGTGTGTGTGTGTGTGTGTGTGTGTGTGTGTGTGTGTGTGTGTGTGTTTAATTTGATTGTGTTTCAGTCTTTAATTTGTGAGACTGGTTTATGTTTTCTTAAAGTTACCAATTTTGTTTTTAATTACATGTTCCATTTTTTAGTTAATTTTTTAGGTCTCTGTCTCATATCTTCCATTTTCATCACAGAAGTAGACTTCATTCATTTATGTTTAGTTGAATTAAAAGTTGGAAATACTCTTCAGCACATAAGAATGAAATACAGTTGTGTTTTTTAAATGACTTATACTGTCTTTTAAAGAGATATAGGTTCCAGTCTCAGTTCTGCTACTTTCACTTACTTTTTGGATGTTCTTAGATAGCTTAGATTGCCATTTTTCTCATCTGTAAAATAAAAGGGGGGTGGAACAGGTAATCTTTTAAAATTCCCTTCCAGTCCCAACATTTTTGATTCTGTCAAGATTGAGAAATTAGGGGCAGCTAGGTGGTGCAGTGGATAGAGTACCAGCCTTGAATTCAGGAGGACCTGAGTTCAAATCTGGTCTCAGACATTTAACACTTCCTAGCTGTGTGACCCTGGGCAAGTCACTTAACCCCAGCCTCAGGGGAAAAAAAAAACAAAAAAATATTGAGAAATTATCACATAATCTTCCATATATATACACACATATACACATGCAGGTATATGTAGAATATCTATATTTATGTAATTCTATGGCATATGGATATACATACATTTGTATGCATGTATACATACAAATATATGTATGTGTGTATATAGGTGTACACATATATACTTTACTAAATTCATGATTTCATTGGAGTAGCAAATTTTTAATGAGGAAATTCCTTTTACAAATACAAATTGTCAACTCTTTGGCAACTTAAAGTCTTAAAGACTTGTCTAGGAACACTGAGACATTAAGGGCAGTATATCATGTCAGAGATAGAATTTGAAACAGATCTTTTCCTGACTCTGAGGTTAGTTTTCTACCTACTATATCATGCTGCTTTTCAGTCTCCCATATTAAGCCATATAAAATAGATATCACAAAATTAACTTAACCAAAAACACCAAATGATATTAATTAGTATTTATTTGGGGGGATTAGCTTCTCCCATCTTTGAGTGGTAGGACTGCATAAAATAAAAAATAAATAAAAATAAGATCAATTAATTAATTAAAATAAATAAAAATAAAATATAAGAATAATAAAAAGGAACATCTGTCTAGACTATCTCTTTGTCAGAATTATCATAGACAATGAAAGGATTTTCTAGAAAGGACCTTGGAAGTCATCTAGTCCAATCTTATATCTATTATGCATGTTCTAATTTAGTACTTAAATTTTTGATTTTTAAAGAACTAGTAAATCATTTTAAAGGCATTATATTGCATATATAGAAAATATTGGCAATACTACATTGCTTTGAAAAAAATTCTTATATTTGAGAACATATGTATTTGCTTATATTCTTTATCTCCAATTTCAATGAGTAAATGCTTTGGATGGTGATTTTATACTGTAGACATTTTGAGAACTTTTATGTTTATGTAGATAAGAATTTTATTTATAATGCTTCTGTCATTTGGATGCTTAATTTGGGAAGCATCACCAGAAATGCTTATAATCATGTGTCATAAATGGCATCATTGCTTTCCAGTCAGGAAGAGATGAAGCTATTGTTATCTATCACTGACCTTGAACTTCTCTTTCTTCTGGGACTTTCCCTAACTCAGAAAAAAAGTTTGTGCTGCTTAGACTTGTAATTAGGTGTTCTACAAATTTTATTTGAAAAAAGGGTGCAGGCTGACTTTTAAGAAGTCTTTGTTTCTTTTTCTTTTTCTTTTTTTTTTTTTTTAAATAACAAGTCATTTATAGAGTAAAGTAGACATTTTGGGGTTTGGAAACTAGAAGTGGTGAAATCTTTATAGAAATTTGTTCTCTCCCTTTAAAATGTCAGTGAGTTAGAAATCATTCTATTCAGATTCCTGTTAAACCACCATTTAATTTATCTACAACTTAATCTTACTTATGACAAAAAAGAAACTATATGGTACACTGGAAACAGCTCTGGGTTTATCAAAAGAGTATTTTGAATCCTGGCTCTATTTGCCATCTGAGTGATGATGAACAAATCAGTTAACCTTCTTTAGTTTACTTATCTCTCAAATAAAAAGAGTTAGACTACAACTGAACAATATTTGAACTTTTAAATCTAGAATCCCTTGTTCCTTAAATGTGACTGCATAAATCCTTACTTCCTAAAGCCAACACTGAAAAAAATGTGTGAATAAGTCTATATGGAGGACAGTACACAAACTTATCTATTTATCTATTTACACACATGCATATAATATACATGTGTGTATAGCTACCTGAGAAGAAATGTTACACACAGAGCTTTGAGGAATTGAGGGAACTGTAGTGACTCCTAGAGATAATAGGAATGCCTGAAGTTTGCAATCATAAGGGCAATCCATATGCTTTATCATATGGGAAGACCATTATTCATCTTTTTCATACATAACACTCAAGCTTCCTTCTAAAGCTATTCTTTAAGCTCCTTTTGAAGTTCAATTTAAGAAACATTGGAAGGAAAGAGCACAGTGAACATAGAGTATGACAGTGAAGGCTTGGACTCATGGTATCCATTATAATTGTGGGTCCTATATTTATCTGCAGCATGAAGGGCCTCGCTCTCTGGTCCCTCTTATGTAAATTAACTGTATAATGATAGTTTGTTACTTGGTATTTGGCCTTTTTCAGTAGTGAAATCAAAATAATGGGTGATTTGAATGCAAATCATTTTTTCTTGAGCTGAAGAACTTATATGTAGATCTACCATTTGGTGCATATTTTTATCAGCTAGAGAAACCCAAATTGCTATTGCTGCATGGCCTCAACTAGACTCGGATCTAGTTAGCTTATGATGTATTGTCCTTGCTCAGTACATGTGAAATTAAAAAGGATTTTGGCATTCTCTAGTTGTGCAGCTGCCTATCCTATTGGCTGCACCCTCTTTCAGTGTGTTTGCCTGCCATTCACAGTGAATTGAGAAAGCAACTCTGTCATGCTCTGAGCCCTTTGCAATATTTTGAAGGACTTCAAGCTTTTCAGAGGTCTATAGCTAGTTCTTGGAAAAACAATTCCAATCCTATTTGGTTTCTGCACAATTTAAGCAAATGTATTTGTCTTATTTGAAAGATTGTTTCATTGATTTTAAGTATTTTAATTAATATTAAACAGTTTCATTTCTTTTCTGGGTGAAGCATCCTCATAAGTGATTTTCACAGCAACTGGTAGTGATGTTTTTCACAAATATAATAAAGTATTATACTAAAGGAACATAATTTCATCACTGACAGCAATAACATGAGGCAATGGTAGTAGGGATTGTATTATTTTATTTTTTTTGCTGGTAATATATTTAGTTCTAAAAAATATTAGTATTGTTTTAAAATTGATGACACAATTATGGAAAAACTTGAAAAAATAATCTGATCTATCTCCTCCATTTTATAGATGAAATCATTGAGACCCAGAGAGATGAAGGAATTTGCCCAATATTCCACAAGTAGAAGTGACAAAACTAAGATTAAAACTGAGGTCTTCTAAGTACACTTAGAAGTGTACACTAAGTATACTTTTCTACTATACTATATACATAAATCATGCAGGATCCATATTTCTTCTGTCAAAGAAAGATTTAGTGCACATGCACACATTCTCTCTCAGGACTGGTCCCTTGACAGTTTATAATTACCTTCTTCCACTACTTTTGAAAAAAGTAAAATTTGTTTTCTTATTTGTACTTGTGTACCATCTAGGTAAAAGAATGCTAGAGGCACATAGGCCACCTAATAGTAACCTAATTTATTTAGTACAACTTGGATGTTTCATGAGAAATAAAATGAAATGCCTATGAGACAGAGGTGGATTCTTCCAAATGCTTCCTGGCTTCATAAATGATTTTATGACTAGCTTCCTCATTTTCAGTTAGCTCTGTAACAGGATAGCATAGTTTTTAGAGGATAGAATTGCATTTCTAAAGTAAGCAAGCTTGATGGCGATTTTCAAAGGGAATATCAGTTAGTCTCCAGGTGTAACACACAGATGGAAATTTGTTGTGTTATTGTGACAAAACTATCCTCCTTTTTTCCTAACTCTTTTCTTTAACAAAATAAAAGTTGCTATGTATATTCCTTGGGGCCACACCATCATAGGTAAACTGTAAAAAGGGATTTTCTCCTGCTGTGTTTACAGTTAACTGGGATAAATAGCCTCAATGGCCATTTTTTTTGAATATGTGTGTGTGTGTCTGTGTCTGTGTGTTTGTATCTGTATATGTGTGTTATGCCTCTGAATTCCTTTAGGTAAGTGATAGTATTCTGATTTGAAAGGAAAAATGTGAAAGGAATATGAGAAATCATCATCTGAAGGGACAATTCTATTAACAATTTTTAATTATGTCAACATCAAAGCATGTATTAAGTTCTAGACAATCCCCTATGGAGGAGAGGCTAACATAGTAGAAGGGTTCAGGAAGATCTGGATTCAAATTTTGCATTTTGCCACATATATTTTTATTTAGTTTTATGTGAGTGTTTCAGGTAACTTTAAAAGACCTTAATTATAAATAGGTTGCTAAATTGTAGCAGTGGAAGGAGTTTCTGCTCCCCCATTCTGGTTAAATCCATGGTCTAGACCAAAATAAAATGATCCCTTACATTTAAGTTTTAGGTAATTTAAGCAAAAAATTCAGAAAGGTGTTTTTTACCTTCTTTTCATTTAATTATTTAAAAACAAAAACAAAAACAAACCTACTTGGGGCAGTGAGGTGGCACAGTGGATAGAGCACCAGCCCTGAATTCAGGAGGACCTGAGTTCAAATGTGACCTCAGACACTTAATACTTCCTGGCTGTGTGACCCTGGGCAAGTCACTTATACCCCAATTTCCTCAGCAAAAAAAAAGAAAAAAAAGACAAGGTCTCTTCTTTTATGGATTCCTCTAAAAATCAGGGTATGTTTGGATAGTGTGTATGTCATGTAATTATTTGTCCTTTTATATTAGATGTGGTACAATAACTTTTGTGCTAGTAACCACTATTTTGTGTACTAATGTGGCTTGAAAAGATTTAGTGTCTATTCTGCTTTATAATGGGCTGACATCCATTGATGCTATCTTGATTTGTGACCAAAACAAACAAAAAACAAAAAGACCCCAGAGGGCAAAGATAAAGCAAAAATATTTAATTATTGAATATACAGCATGCTTGGCATTCACACTAGAATTCCATATTAGAGTTAGCACAGGTTGTCATGAATTAAATTGTGATACACAAAGATATATTTTGATACATTTTGTGGACAGGCTGAATTGGTAGGGACTGGATTTTGAATGGTTTATAGAATAGTTTTTGGTTAATAAGGGTGGGGAGTGAGAAAAAAGCATTGGAGAAGGGAAGCTAGTCCTTGCTGTTTTGTTTTGTTCTGTTCTTAGCAATAAAGTCTCTATAAAAACTAGATTATCTCATCCTTCCTTGTGGTGTGGCATTAACATCAAGTTACAACTTGATTAGAAGTGAATACTTTAATAACAAAGGTTCAGAAAGGAATGATAGCTTAAATTGTAAGTGGGAGTAATGAGCTAATATAAAAGAAGTTATGAATTCATCTTATGAAAGATTTAGAGATATCTCCAATTGTTCTCTTTAGCCTGAGAAGCTTTGCTTCCCTCTAAATTTCCTTTCATTAAAAAAAAAAAAAAATCCCCCCAACCTTATTTCAGGATTTATTCCTTTGCATAACTCTCTGTGAAACCCCATATTGTCATTCTTGACATATTCTTGAAATGTCTTGCTTTGATTACAATAAAGGAATACAAAGCAGTCAGGCCTATTTTCCTAAGAACTGTTGTTATTAAAAGCTAAACTTTAATTTTGTAATACTATATTTAATTCAGGAGTAAAATTCTATTCTGGAAATTTGAATTTATTAGAAAATAATTTCATTAATCCATGAGGCTAATTATTAAACATAAAAACTAAACTTTCCATTTTAAAACTGGATGTGTTTTTGCAAATCAATGTTAAGTGTGATCTTTAAGTAGAAAAATGTTAAAATATATTTTCCCTAATGCTATAAATTGTTAGCAGCTTTTGTACCTTTGCTATCTTCTGCCATATCGATTTCTATTGAAAGAGCAAGAAAGTTCCAAGATCTCACTTTTGAGATAGCTGTTCAGTGTTTTCATGCAACTTTTTATAACAACAGGACAAGAGAAAGCAAGTATAACATTCAGGCCAAATGTTCCTTCCACCCCTTACTAGTTAAAACTATTAATGAAATCCTAACCAAAAAGATGTAACTTAGAGTTCATTCAATTTTATTTTCAATTCTCTACTTTTACACAAATGTTGGATTTTCTTTACTTAATTCTTAGATTATTATTAAGCCCCAGTTATATGAGTTAATTCCTTTTATCCAATACTTAAGGAATCCTAGAAATTATGCATAACTTTATCTTTTAAAAATGTAAATGTGAAAATTATGTTGTCTGGGTGATGTGGCATATAGAGAAGAACAATTTCATATTTGGTGGAATTTTGGAAAAGTAAAAAAATATAACTTTTCTTATTCTTTCTATTATGTGTATACCTTCCCAAGTAACATAACCAATACATATATTACAGTAATCACAGAATTTACTCAAAAATATGTACCTCCTAATAATTATGTTCTTTTGCAGTTTCAAGTTTTCTCTATCTTAGAAAATATTCAAAGTAGAGTGAGCATAAAATTAGTTTCTTGTTGCCCCCCCCCAAAGAAAAGGTATTTTCTTGATTCTAAGTTATTATTATTAAGTAGAAAATAAAATCACTTTTCTGCAACAATAATCTTGCTAGAATAATCTCATTAATAGCAAAGGTAATTTTTTAAAAAAACAACTTGAAAATAAAGGATTAGTTAGTTCTGTGAAAGAAGATTGTTTGCCAAAGTATTATTATTATTATTATTATGTTTTTGTTTTATTAGACTGGATTTCTCTCTTTCCTTCAGAATGTAAGTACAGTGAACACTCATGGTCCAATCCCACAACTGATAGTCACAAGAGCTTTACCTGCCTCATTTCTATCAGGGGTGGATTTATCTCTCTTAGACATTCTAGTTGGTGCCTACTCCTCGTGGCTCACCATATTAGTGCTAGATTTAGGGATACCCAATTAGTTTAGTTTACTGAAACTTACTGCTCCCAAGCTCAAGCAATTCATTATTCTCAGCAACCACATTATCAAGGATTGCAGCTGTCTATCATCATACTAGCCTATTTTATCATTTTTAAACCAAAGCATTAGTGCCTATCCTTTAGTTCCATAGTATGCATTATTCTTGTCTTCATCACTCTTTCTGGGAATAAGGAAGTGATATTCTGGAATGAGAGCTTGATGGGTGGATGACAATTGCTGTAACTCAATGACATCAACCAGAGCCACATCCTTTTTGCTTTCTCATGTCTAAGTGCTATGTTCCTAAAATGCAGAATGTTATGTCTGCCATGTGTTAATAATCATTTAAGTACCATGTTTCTGTGAAGTTCCCCAGTCCCATTTCTTTTTTTTCCCCTGAGGCAATTGGGGTTAATTGACTTGCCCAGGGTCATATAGCTAGGAAGTGTTAATTGTCTGAGATCAGATTTGAACTCAGGTCTTCCTGACTTCAGGACTGTTGCTCTATTCACCGTGACACCTAGCTGCCTCTCATCTGCCATGTCTTTTAAATAGATTTGCCTTGTCTTGTCTCTATTTGTTAAAATTCACCTCTTTTTTTTTTTTAAGCATAACCCAATTTCCACCTCCTAGACAGAAATTTTGATATTCTTTCCTTGTTCCTAAAGTAAAAATAATCTCTCCTTCAAATTTGTTATGTTCTTTTGACCAAGTTTACTTTTCCCACCCATCTCATACCAAACTTATATGTGTGTATGCCATTTCTTTCTAGATTTAGGCTTAAGAATAAAAATTATTGTGCTTTTCTTTGTTTGCTAATGCCTAGCACCATATCTTGAAATAGTTGGAGCTTAATAAGTATTTATTAAATTGAAATGAGCCCAAAGATTTCAATTGATCATACATTTATGAACTAGAGCATCTTCTATATCAACAATACTGTATTGGCAGTAAAGAATAGAGAATACAAAGATTTTTTTTTTTTTTTTTAGCCCTTTACAATGCTCAATCTCAATTAAGAGTTGACAAGTTCCAAAATAGTAAATGAGAATAGAGAAAATGCAAAGAAGATAAAAAATTAAGAGATTATTTCCAGCTAAAGGAATCTCACAAGATTTGTGAAAGACACCTAATTTGGCCTTGATCAAGGAAAGATTTCAAATAAGTAACAAAGATCCAGGATGGAAGGGCTGCTTTCCAGGTGTTGGGGAATAACCAAAATCACAGAGATTTTGAATGGAGGGGCATATTGATTTAATAAATAAACTTCCAATCTTCCCAAATCCTCATGTTAGATCTCAGGAAACAAGGAGTTATCTTTATCAGAGATAAAATCTATCTCCAGCCTTTCAATTTCTATCCTTTATCTCTCTCTGTTAAGAAGTATTATTTCTGATGGCTACTTCTGTTGATGTTTTGTGAGTACCACTAAGCATTTTCAAGCTGTCTACTTGTATCAGTAGTGCCATTATAAATACGGTTTGCTAAAACTTGTTTTGGTATCAAGCCATAATAAACCAGTATCGTTTGAAGAGGGCAGGACCCACTGACTGGTAGTAAGATAGATTTCTAAAGAACATGAGATTGAATAGATTTAAACTCTATCTCTGAAGCTACAGCAGAGTCAGGTATTTTTTGTCACTTTGTTTTTTATTATTCAAGAAAAAAAAAGTCACATTTCTACTTTGGAGTCTTGTTTTACTAAATAAAAGGTTTTTTGCTTTTTTTTTTCCCAAATGTCTATCTTTTTCAGTTATATCTGAGCTCTTCATGATCCCATTTGGGATTTTCTTGGCAAAGATAATGAGAGTTGTTTGTCATTTCCTTCTACGACTCATTTTACAGATGAGGAGCCTGAGACAAACATGATTAATCTCCTTTATATCTAGTTTCTCTACATCCCATTCTGTCCTACACACATTAATCAATTAATCTTCCTTTAATACTGTTTTTAACCATATCACTCATTTTCACAAAAATCTTCAATGGTGCCCATTTGCCAACAAAATAAATTCCAAACTCCTTAGTTTGACACTTTAGTCAAGATCTTCCACAGTCTGCTATCAGACTGCTTCTTTTCTCTTTTCCCCTAAACTCTCCATTGTGTCATCAATGTTTGAAACTCCTTTTAGCCTACAATTTAAGAATGTATAGAATTGCTTAGGGCAGACACCAAAATCAAGGGTCATGTCCCTAATGGAAGAAGTCGAACTTGAATCCAAGTCTTCCTCACTTCAAGTCTGACTCAATCTACTATGCCAGTGTGCCTCTGAGCTCTGTTTCTAAGATTATCAAAATCAATTAAAAAAAAATCCATAAAAGGACACATCAAAAATAATTAATTTGTTTCTTTAGTAAAATACCTGCCAACATGATCTAGTAGTCACCATTTGTCATCCCTATCTATTTCCCATTGAGTAGCTGGGTGGCACAGTAGCTAGAATACCAGTCTGGAGTCAGGAAGACCCATCTTCCTAATTTAAAATTTAATCAAAGACACTCATTAGCTGTGTGATCTTGAGCAGGCACTTAATCCTGTTTGCCTCTGTTCCTTTTCTGTAAAATGAACTGGAAATAGAAGTGGCAAACCATTCCAGTATATTTGTCAAGAAAATCCCAAATAGGGTTACAAAGAGTTGGACACAAATGAAGACAACTGAACAACAACAATAGCAATAACTCTATCTTCCATTATTCTCGTTCACCAATTTTCTCTTTGAGGCCAGTTAATTTTCCTATTATCCCTTGAAAGTAGTTGCTTGAATTCTTCATACCACTCCTTTAACTTGGAACAATCTTAACTTTCTTTCCTATCCCAGTCTTGCCTGTTCTCTTTATAAAATTTCCCTTATCTCCTTTAGCTTCAAGTAATCTCTCTATCCTCTAATTGTTGTCAGTACAATTTTGGTGATTAATCATATACTGTCTTGTAACATTTTTCCATTGTTACCTTGAGCTGCTATTTAAATCTTTTATTATCATTTCAATTTTGAGACATTTATATAGGGTCTCCTAGTCCAGTCATTAGTCTCCTTTCTCTTCCCCTCTGAAATTCTCATTAATTTATCTTACTTTTTTTTTGTTGCCCCCCTTCCAACCAGGTCACATAACATATCTTTTTGTTTTCCCTACAAAAGTTACAAAATCATTAGGTTGTTAAAAGCTAATTCTTGCTGTTCAGGCTTTTAGGAAGAGATAGGCTGCAGTTTGTCTTAGCCAAAGGTGTCAAATGTTTCTCAAAACTCTCCGAATGTGACTTGAACCAAATTTAAATGTAATTGGGAAATATTTAACAAAATAAATAAAAGTACAATAAAACATTGATGATATTACATTTCAAAACAAAGTAAAATGTGGCTGTCAGAGATTCTTTTATGGACAGATCAGTGCCTTCAGGAAGAGTTCCCAGCTATTGAAATTTTTTCCTCTTTGGAATTAATGAACATAGATGGACTTCCCATGAAGTTCTTCTTACAAATTTCTAATCTTGAGTCTAATCTTGAAGTTTTTGGCATAGTTGAAGTAGAAGATTAGTCCTTCATTTAGGGAAGTAATTTGTCTCTTTCAACCACTTCTATCAACTTCATGATGTTTTCATTAAGGACTCCTTCTCAGGAAGGAGTCCCATTCTGCCAAAGAATAAATTTTCAAAGATTACATTTCATAGTAGGAAAAAAATAATACTTTGAACAATAAGTGATAATCATTGACAATTCCTTCCTCTCTCCCCAAACAAAGAAGACAGAATCAAGGCTTCACACTTTCCAATTAGATGATAAGTCCCTTGAGGACAGAAACTTTATTTTTGGGTCTTTCTGCATCATTTCCTGGCACAATGTAAACATTCAATTTGATTTTAGTAGAAAATAGACAGAGAACACTGTTGTGAGCCTAAGGAGTCACCCTAAATGTAAGCGTAGAACTGTGAAACCAAAGTCTCGTTTTTCCTACCTTTCCTCTGAACTCCAAACTTTTTCTAGCCTCTTTTGGCATGGGAATTTGGGGTTAGTTCTTTGGGGTCTATCTTATCAGACTGGAAATACTTTTAGGGCTATGATAACTTTGTGACCTATACATAGTCCATTAGGAATTTGGCATTTGCTTGAGTGTGATCCAAGAATCTTCTTGTGTTTTATTTTGAAATAAACAGTGGATCCATAGTATAATTTTTGTAATCCAGAGAAGATGTTTCATGAGAATTTTAAAATTATTAAAATGTGACTAAAAAGTAACAGAAAAAGTGTGATATGCATGAAATAATGTCAGTAAGAAGCTTTAGTTACGTATCTAATTTAATATAAAAAAGAAACATATAAAGTCAAAATTTTGTTGAGGCCTTGAGGGGAAAAAAGACATTAAAGAATTAAGATTGAAGCAAGTATGGAGGGGAGAAAACATAGTGGAAAGAATTAAGTCTTAATTATATGGATATGAATGAGAACAAGAAATAAAGTATATGTGAAGACATATAAAGACATAATATGCAAATGAAGGTTACTACCATTGATATGTATTACTGATTTTTTTTTTTTTAATTGCACTTCTTTCCAGTGTTCTTTATGAGTGAAGGTAGTATAATATTTAAGATAAAAAGTACTGAGCTTGGAATGAGAAGCACTAGTCTCTCAGATTTGGCTAACTGTATAGCCACTAAGAAGTCACTTAATATAATTTTGGTCACAGTTACCAATACAATGAAGATAATAAATTTTTGTACCTATATCTCAGTATTGTTAAAAGAAGCCAATGAGGCAACATATCCGAAGTCCATTGCAAACTTGGCCCATCAGTTATTCCTTCATCCCCACTGAGTTTGCTTTTATAAACTTTTTTATTAAATGTTATTAATTTTCATAAAATTTTATAATTTTTCAAAAAATTTGCCCCGCACAGTTGATAATCCCATGAAAATGAGTTTCATAGAATCTAATAACAATATAGGAAAGGTATTTTTGTCATTTGTTTCTTGAATTCCTTCATTCTCATGTTCATTAGATTGTGAACACCTTGAGAATAAGCACCATATCAGACATAATAGGCACTTAATAAATGCTTTTTGACATGATTTTTCTGTGGAACTATTAAAAATCTGCCTTTTGTGTGTGTGTGTGTGTATGTGTGTGTGTGTGTAGAGTGATCATTATTCACTTTTATTTATTTACTTTTCTTTTCAGAGTGAAAAATCTGGCTAAATCACCGTGACCTCATACACCGGAGTATAACATTAACAACAGAAACTGCTCAGCATTTATCATTTCTTAATCTGAAGCTGCTTATGGTTTACTTTTCTTTTTTGATCTGGGCAGTTACTTAACTTTTGAGATGATAATGGACTACATTAAGACAAGGAATCATCAAAGAAAGGAAAACGACCTGCCTCACTTGTTTCCTGTTTTTTGGCATCTATCATCATGCTGCTGTGAGAGAAAGTTAATTGAAGAAACTATTCTATAGAAATCTGGACCTTTTTAGCTGACCACCTGAAGTGGTGGCCAATGCCTTCACTTCCTTCTCCCCTTCTTCCTCTTTTCTTTTCTCTCCCCTCCCCACCCTTATAAAGACAAACTATTTATCCTTTAGCATGCTAGGAGATTCTGTTAACACCCACAAAAGCAGTAAAATCTGGTATTTACTGGTATATTCTCAAAACTACCACAGTCCTACCTCAGTTCAAAGTAAATCCGGATTTGTATTGTTGGGGTATGGCAGGACCTCCTTTATATCTCTATGCTGAATGTTTCTGGAGAATGGTCATCAGCCTTATTGAACTTCTTCAAGTATATAGCAGCTTGCTGGATTTCAGTTCACTAGCTGTAGGGTTTATTTAGAGACAGAGCCCAGTATGGAACTAAACAGTCTCAATAAATGAAAATTTCATGTTGGACTTCGAAGATGGATGCAGAATAGTTATAATGTAACTAAAGCAACCTAAGTTAAATATCATAAAACTCTATGGGGGTTGAAGTGAGGGGTGGGGAAGGGGAGGGTGGGAAGGGATTTGGGGAGGGGATGAGTATCTCTTTTTACCTTTGACAAACTTGTTTAATCCTCTCTATGTAGATGTTTAATGTAGGTACTTCAAATTGCAAAAGCCTTTTATTCTATTTACAAGCTCAAATTTCTCTGCTACCCCCTAATGTTGAGCTTGCATTTCTTATAACCAAAAAATCCACATAGGCATGCTAGCAATGCAAGGTGGTCATGGGTGTTTGGCAGATAAAAATTTTATCTTTAATATAAGGCTATCATGCCAGCCAATAGGGCTGCTTTGTACAAAAAGAAAAATGAGGCATTCCAGTCACAGAAGTTAAGAGACAAAGAAGAAAAAATTGCAGTACTTGTCACTTGTCTAAAAATCTTGACAAGATTACCCATGTTTTATGTTTTCAGTGTTCTGAAAATACCAGTGTTGAGGCAAATATCCCAGATGTCACACAGAACTGCTGACCCAGACCAGCAGAATCTTATGTCATGTTGCTGCTCCTTTGAGAAATTTGATTGGAGAGTTCACATGCTTTTTTCTCCATGGGTATATCCCTAATGTCTGCCTTCTGGTAGTCATGTATGTATTACACTAATTCAGTGTAGATGTGAGACGTTTGAAAAGTTTCATGCTATGGGAAAAAAAAATATATATATATAAATGTTATTACATCACTATAAAAGTATGCATTAATCAAATGAGATTTATTTGAGGAAGACCTAAAAAGTAAATGTCTTATAAATCCATTTAATGGCAATGCAAAAAGTCTTCCTGCTTCCATGCTGAACTTTTAGAACAGAGGATTGTATTACAAGACAAAGATGAATGTAAAGTAATCCCCCTGAACATTTTTAAGGTTTTAATTTTCTGGGATTTCACAGTGCAGCACTGCATAGTCCATACAATTCTAGTTTGAAGGTCAATTTCAGTGTATAATATGCTTTATTAAAAGGATGTAAAATGTTCTAAAATTTTTATTTAGTTTCAGAAATAAGATGATGGCTGATATTTACTACATAATCCCCCAACTAAAATAGCACTGAATGTGGAACCTGCTGAACACAATAGTGTGTTGACTTATATTTTGAAGTAGTCCTCTGTACTTACAGTAAAGTCATGCCACTATAGAAAATGGTTCATATTCACACCACAACTTAAAAAAACACACACAAAAAAAAAAACCCCACAAAAAAAAAACAAAAAGCAAAAAAAAAAAAAAAAAAGTTAACAGTGTACTAAATTTTCCTCTATCCTGTACATTTCACAAAAAGGCATATGCAATATTTACATTTTAATTTAGTTTACAGAATGGAACCAAAATGTATAAATGTTATGTTTGCTAAAACTTCACAATGTATATTGGGTCTTTGTACATTTTGCCTGACTTACCTTAAATTTAAACTATTTTTTGCTATATAAACTTTAACAGTTATTAAACAGTGTTTTCTTTTTGGGTACGTATTGTTTCTGGATATCAAGATGTTAAATATATTTCTTGCTATTGTGATATGACAAGAGACTTAACTTATCTTGCTCTGTCTTCCAATGTACACGCTGTATATAAGGATAAATGTGATGCTGCTGGAGACAAGAATTAATGGAACTAGAATAGTGCATTGTATTTAGTCTGTATTGATCATGGATGCTCTCCTTAATAGCCATATGCAATAAAATAAAATGCATTATTTATGAAATGAAGTCTTTGAGGACCTGCTTTCTGTAGGATTTCTGAGTTGTGATATAAAACCACTTTACTCTTGCTCTTTTTAGATAAATGAATAAATATTAACATTTGAAAATATTGCATGCTTTTCATATTTTAATTCTAATGAGAAATTTCAAAAACATTCTTTTTTTAGATGTCTTCAAAATTGCCACAATATTAAATTTATAAAAAATAAAAAGTGTCCCCCCAAAGTAAATTAGGAAAACCAGTTCCAAAAAAATAGGTGCAATTTCAGAAAAAAACAAACAAAAAAAAAAAAAACTTGTCAAAGTCAAATGGAAGCACTAATGAAAATTTTATTGCTCTTTTAAGAAGAAATATTTAGCAATGATTTGTGGAAAACAAAGACCTTTAGATTTTTATTCTTGTCCCTTTTTTACTTTAATTAAAATCATGTGACCAGGGTATCTACAAATCATAAAACCATTGTGGCTGCCACTGCTTAATAAAAGGGTACAATTAAATAAGAGAGAGAAAAATCCTTGAAGATTGTAAGAGGACATTTAAAAAAAAAAAAAAAAAAAAAAAAAAAAAAAAAAAGATTACCAGGAATGGGTCATATGTATATTAAGGCATTTGGGAAATTGGCTAATAGCATCTCTGGATCACTCAGACATTGTCTACACTCTCTATGGTTATGATAACTGTCCCATGATTGATAGTTGTAGGTCAAAATGATCAACTAATCCAATCTGCATTGATTGATTTGACCTCAAGCCACTGTCAGAGTGGTTCTTGAAACCATTCTGGGAAGAAGGATAATCTTGACTTGTCATTTTTTAAGAACTTATCGAGGACAGAGAAGGGTCATATAGTGTTCACCTTTAAGAAAGATCAAAAAGAACAACTCTAGATTGAGAATGAAGGAGTTAATCCAGATACTGGTTAAGATACTGTAACTATTCATTTAAAAATCAATTTGAAAATCCTTTGGAGATCTGAGTACCACGCAGTAACTCACATAGATCAGGAAAGAACCAGTTCAGTCAGATTATTATATCAATTTTAATAAGACTTTGATTTTGACCCAGGTGATGGGCTCATCAATCAAGTAGGGAGACCAGTTTGGGTTGGATCGCTACCTTTAGGAAGAGAATGATTGCACCAAAGAGTATTATAACTCAGAGGCAACTTGAGAGAGACCAAGCTAGTGGTCCCCAGAAGGGTCATTCTTAGTTCTAATATTATTTAATATCGTTAGCATTGATGTGGGTGATGGGCTAGGCAAGATATTCATTGATTCTATGAAAAAAACATGAGTTGAATAGGTTTGCTTACAGTATAGCAGAAAAAAAACAACAACAACAACGAAAATACTCTAGGACTAGGAGTTCTAGTTCAGAACTGCATTCTGGTGCCAGTTCTCCCAGCAAATGACATACCTAGCTGTGTGGTCTTGTTAAGTCTTTTAGAATGTAAGCTCCTTGAGGGCAAGGACTGTTTTGTTTTCTGTCTCTGTATGCCCAAATCCTAGCACAGTGTCTTGTACCTAGTAGCCATTAAATAAATGTTTGTTGAATTGATGTCACTTTAATGCTGAGCCTGTGTCTTCATCCATGAAAACGAGAATTTACTAGCAGAAGTTCTCAAATCTGTATGTGAGTGTGTGTGTGTGTGTGTGTGTTTGCTCTAAAATTGAATGAGCCTTAGCAAATATCAGTATTTCAAAGTAACCTTCACAAATTAGAGAAACAGTTAAAAAAAAACTGAATTCATTGGTGATAAATGCAAGATAAAAAAGAAAAAAAATATGTACACCATAGTGACATCTCCTAGACTTTCATAAACCCACTGTACATATCAGCAGCTATCTAACTCCCATACATATATAGACAAGTTATGTGGCTATTTCTACCATATTGCTAACCCTTGAGATTTCAGTTCTTTTCTTATAGGGCTATCTAGGACTGATGTGATATTGGCTTTCCACATACATTTATGCCTTTACAAAATATAAATATACTGATATAAATATATGTGTGTGTATATACACAAGTATGTGTATGTATATATGTTATTAATCCACACATATAATTGTGTATATATGTGTTTATGTATGTGTACATATATATGTATATAGGTATATATACACTCACACATACATACATACATACACTAACTCTAAACCAGTCTTGGATAAGGATGAGATAGTAAAGCACTCAGAATGATGAGAAAAGAAGAAAGGAGTAATTGGATCAAGGCTAAGACCACTAGTGAGGATGTGGTGGTAAATATTTAACAATTGTCTCCTGAGGTTGGGAGGAGAGGGGAGAAAGGGGAAAATAAATATAAGCAGGAAAAAAATTTATGTTTAATCTGCATTATTAAAATTTTCTTAAGTCTAGACAATCAAAAATAATAAATCAAGTCTTGATTTGTCACATTGCATTTCTGAGGTTAAATGCTCACACTAAAATTTTAATAATCAGTTCCACTTGCATACACCTGCAATTCATTCTCTTTCTCCCCACCATTGTAACCAACATTTCCATCCTGGATCTAGTACTAATTGTATCCTGTTCTTCCCTTCAACCATAAACCTATCTCCTCACATCTAATGCCACTCCTAAAAGTCATATCATCTTTATACAATAAAACTGTCACTCTTACTCTGTCACCTGGGTCCTTTGATGAAATGGGTAAGATGTCCTGAGACTGGTTTTCCTCTGAAATATATATGAATCTCATTTCCAACCTAGGATTCCATTAGCTCCTTTATATAACTGTCCTTCACAGGTTTAAAGATAGAATTGGAATAATAGAAATAGAGGCTAGGATAAAAAATTTCTCTGAAAAACTAGATAGAAATGGAGTAGAATAACAATTTGTCCATTAAAAGGTAGACCAATCTGTGAAATTCATGGAAGAAAAAAAGAGGTCAGTCCTAGAACAAGAAGCATTTATTGTCAGAAAGCTCTATCTCTTCAGCTTCTTACTTTGAGCCAGCAATCCTACCATTTCTATCTAATTTCATATCTTAGAGTTCCATTCACATCTCAGTGTGCACCAGTTCCTGTCTCAGGTGGCAAATCCATCATGAGTGACTTGGAGGAAGAAGTCTGTTGCCACTGCTGAGATAAAAGGAGTTTTGTTTCTTGCACCCCAAGTTGGAACTATGAATGCATTTCCCCAGAGAACATTATTCCCTTAATGGTTGGATTCCAAAAAGTTTAAGGAAAATTAAATAATTGAATATATATATGTGTGTATGTAAGTATATATATCTATATACATATATATATGCAAATAAATGTGTATATACATATGTTATTAATCCACACATATAATTGTGTGGCCTCTTCAGGGGAAAAGGGCTGGAAATATGATTACCTTCTCTTTCAGCAATGACAACACTTATTTGATTGTGAAAACTGAGGAGAGCCAACTATGGGAATTCTCTTATATCCCCACTTAAGACCTGCTAAGGATAGATGCTAATCTATCCTTTTTTCCTTTCCAATTTTTCCTAAGAATAATTGCACCAAAAGAATATGCAATAACTCAAGAGTTAACCTGAGAAAACATAGCTAGTACTTCCTCTGTCCATTTGTCACTTCACAGTCTGTTATCAATATCTTTGCTCCACTAAGAATCATGCCCTTAGAGCTCCAAACATACCTGTGGGATCACAGGCAAACCACTTCTTTAAGTCTCAGTTTACAGAGAAGGTCAGATACAAAATCTAAGATCCCATTTCCTACTTTCTCCTTCAGTACTGTTCTCCAAACATCAACCAGATCCTGTACACACACACACACACACACACACACACACACACACACACACACACACACAATCTTCAGTCTCTCCCTTTCTTTAGACTTATTTAATGTTGCATGTAGATATACTCAAGAAGAGGAAGGATTGTTATTGTCTCACCTCTACCCACTCATTCCCAAGCCCTATGCATTCTGGCTTTCCTCCCTATCTCTTCCAGAAAATTTTTCTCTCAAATGTCACCATTTGTGAAATTGAGGATCTGTGTGGTACAGTGGAATGACTGTTGGATTTGGAATTAGAATAATGGGTTCAAGATCTAGTTTTGTTTCTTACTTGCTGCCTATTTGACCTTAAGCAAAACATACTCTGAGCCTTAGTTTCCAAGACTGTAAAATGAGAAGATTAAACTAGATGGCTGAAAGTTCTTTCCATATCTGAAAGTCAAGTCAAATCAACTAGCATTTATTAAGTCCTTCCTATGTGCTAGGGACTGTGCTAAGCCTTAGCTGGGAATAAAACTACTAGCAGAAAGAAAGACATCCTCTATTCTCAAGGGGCTTACATTCTAATAAGGGAATACAATATATAAAAGGAAGCTTAAAATGGTGGGAGAGAGAGAGAAAAAACAAAATTTAATGGGGGCAATGACAGAAAAAAATTGAAGTCAGAAATAGAGCTTGAAGACAAGAGCATGGATGGTATAGACATTTTCCTTTATGTTGGAGATTCTGGGAAGAGCCAGTCAATCAGAAGAGACCAAAGAGGGGCTCTTTTCCTTTCCCTCTCCCCCATATTTTCTTTCTTGGCAATCTCACCCATTCCTTTAAATATCATTTCTGTGGATGATTCCAAAAAACTCATCTCTAGCTGGACCTTTCTCTTGAGCTCCGGATCCAAATGTGCAGCTGCCATGGTTACTTCCCTGGCTGACTTCATATATTCCCAAAACTGAACTCATCATCTTCCTAGCAAAACCCATCCTTATTTTTAATTTTCCAACTTTTATTGATGATTTTCCTCCGAGACTCAATCATCTTTTTCTTCATTCTCTTCTCCTATCTAATTAATTGCCAGTGCTTTTGCATCTATGTGTGAATCTCTTGACTCTGTTCTCTATTTTATTTCCAATGACATTGTGCTAATTTAATCTTTTATTTTTGTTTACTAAAAGTATTGGAATATTCTTCTGTCTCCTTGCCTTCATTATTCTCCTTTATCTGAAGTTTTTAATACTAATTTCAAAATAATCCTCCTAATGCATAGATTTAATTAAGGTTTAAGAAAAAACCTTTATTCCCCTACATATACCATTACCTATACATAAAATATAAGTTCCTTAGCATGGCATTTGAGAACCTCCACAATCTAGCTCCACCTGCCTTACATTTTTTTCAATTAGCAAGCATTTATTTTTATTTCATCCCAGCCCCCTCCTGGAAAACAAACAAACAAAAACTCATTGCAATGAATTATGTATATACAATGCAAATTCCCACAGTTAGCCTCTTCCTCGGATGTGTCTCATTCTGCAGATTTTTTCTATCACATTTCTGTCAGGAGGTTCTGATCATTTTTCTCCCCGGTCCCATAGTACACTTCTCCTTTTTATATACTTTATTACCTAGCAAAACTAGACTACTGCCTGTCCTTACTTTCATTATGCCCTCTCCTTCAATCATGCATTTATTTTCCATATCTTGAATGGACTCCATACCACTACTGTCACTACCAGTACCTCATCCATATCCATCATCCTATAAATTTTCCATAGCAGATATAGCCAACAGAAAAACATATGTTAAAAATACAGAATATCCAGAGTGCAACCACCACCTCATCCATATCCACTGTCCCACAAATCTTCCATTGAAATTAGAGCCAAGTGAGAAAAAAATAGTGTTAAGAATATGAACATATCCAGAGTAATCCCTTCCCCCCAACACACATATGTATTCCTTAATCCAATTTGTACTGTTGTTTGCCTTAGATGACATGATGCTTCCACTGAGACAGGGAAAGATTTTACCCACAAAACATTCCTCTGGATCTCAAGAAACATCTCTTTTCTTTGTTGGTTTTCTTCCATATAGAAGAAATCAGGATCAGAGGTAGCACAATTTAAAAACAAGAGGAGGGAGAGAAAGAATAATTATACAAGAAAGGAAATTAGCAAATAAAGTAATTTTACACTAATAAATGGTGACAAAGAAATCATCAAATACTGATCCATGTGACTAGCTTCTTATATAGACATAATCAGAAAACTAGTCTATACATGACTTTATTACATGATGATGATGCACGTAACCAGAAAGAAAAAAAAAAGTGCTGATCACATAATAAGAACAAGAGTAAATATTTGGACAATTCAATGCCAAATGGAACTTCTTAGAAAAACCAGAGGAAGGCTTGACAAATAGAATGTCTTAGAAGGAATTCACAAAAAAAGAAAAAAAAAAAAAAGATCAAAACAATTATGCAAAATGTGAAGACAAGAAGGAGTTGAAATCCACATCAGTGCAGGCAAAACCAACACCAATGAATATATGTATACATGGAAGGATCCTCTATTTTGTCCTCTCTCGTATCCTCTCATTTCCTCTGTCACTCCACTAAAACATAATGAATCTTTCCAGTTGTCTTGATCTATATCTTGCCACTGGACTCAGATGGTTCTAAAGGGCCACAGTGACCTTGTACAGCCCTCCCTCACTTAAATCCAATTTATTTGCATGTCACTGGTCCTCTTTGAGAATGAATGATAAACAAAAACAAGGAGCAAAATTATAATTAAGGAAATATGAAGAAGCCTTTGGGGTATGTATCCTATATATTAACAGTAAATTATTAGATATTGATGTTCAGTCATAGCTCACTCTTCATGATGCTGTGGACATCTGTGCATGGGTTTTTTCTTGGCAAAGATATTTGAATGATTTGCCATTTCCTTCTCTTATGGCAAAATTTAAATGACTTGCCTAAGGTCACACAGGTAGAATGCTTCTGAAGCTGGATTGGAACTCAAATCTTCTAACTCAAGGCCAGAGCTCTATTTACTGTACTCTTTGCCAGGTTCTATGCTAAGTGATGGGGATACAAATACAAGGAAGCAAGATTGTCCCTACCTTTAAGAATCTTATATTATGATGGAAGAAGTTGCCATATAAAGAAAAGCTAGAGAGCAGGATAGGTAGTACGGAGTAGAATAAAAGAATGGAATCAGCACAGCCAGTTTGGGAAGTCTGTGAATGAAATGAAATATAACTAAGATCCCTCCAGGACTAGTGGTCTTTATAAAAAATTGGAATTAGTCATTTATAGAAGATTGAGACCTGATTATTAAAGATTTGGAAAATTAAAAATTAATTGAAAAGAAGAATTAATGTTATTTAGCATGAAAAAGAGAAGCCTAAGGAACAATTTAATGTCCCTTCAATAATACTTTAAGATTCCTTGATTTCACTGGTTTGATTGCTACATAGTACAGATCCTCTCTTCCCTATTAGATAGTATTAAATGCTCTTATTGAATATGTATATATATATATGTGTGTGTATGTTTATATATATATATATATATACAAATGTAGATTATATGTTTGTGTATATGCGTGTATATATATATATATATATATATATATATATATATATATATATATATATATATATGTATGTATGTATGTTTGGATACTCAAATATAGTGATTTTGCTACTCAGATGATAATACTCTATAAACATGACTAGACTGGTCTCCAGATAACAGACATATGATTTATCATTTGTACTATAAGTCTTTTCAGCTTAATAGAATTTGCTATGGCACAGTCCTTAACTCACTTTTCTACCAGGATGAACCATTGTCAGATACCAAGCATTCTTTAAGAACCTAGGAGGCACAATGGATAGAATGCTGGATCTGGAGTCAGGAAGAGTTATCTTCTTGAGTTCAAATCTAACTTCAAACACTTACTAGCAGTGAGACCATGGACAGGGCAATTAACCCCTTTTGCTCCAGTTTCTTCATTTGTACAATGATCTGAAGAAGGCAAAGGCAAACCACTTCAGTATCTTTGTTAAGAAAACCTCAAATAATGTTGAACATGATTGAAAAACAACTCAATAACAACAATAACAAAGTGCCTACTATATGTCAAGCATTATAATGCTAAGAAAATGAAAGGAGGCAAGAAGTTCATAATTCAATAGGGGGGACAACAAGCAAACAAATATATTCAAACAATAGGATATTAAGATATATCCTATATTTTATATAGAATAAATAGGGAACAAAAGAGAAAGAAATAAAATTAAAAGGTGATGATTAAAGTTTCTTGTAGAAGATGGAATTTTAGTTATAACTTAGTGAGGTCAACATATTTAAAGCATAGTGATACACACAGAGTGAAGGTAAAGAGCCAGAGCAGAATATATTATGTTTCAGGTAAAGTAAACAAACAAAAAAAAGAAGCAGGGGTAGCAATCCTGACTTCAGATCAAGCAAAAGCAAAGGTAGATCTAATTAAAAGAGATAAGGAAAGAAACTATATTTTACTAAAGGGTACCACTGATAATGAAGCAATATCATTTTATATATATACCAAGTGGTATAGCATCCAAATTCCTGGAGGAGAAGTTAAGAGAGATGGAAGAAATAATCAGGAAAACTATACTAGTGGGGTATTTCAACCTTGCTCTCTCAGAACTAGATAAATTGAACCACAAAATAAGTAAGAAAAAAGTTAAAAGACAAACAAAATGTTAGAAAAGTTAATTTAATGAAGATAGAAAGGAGCTTACTTTTTCACAGTGGTTCATGGAACTTATACAAAAATTGGCCAAATGTTACGGCATAAAAAAATTCAAAATCATATGCAGAAAGGCAGAAATAGTAAATGCATTTTTTATAATCATGATGCAATAAAAATCACATATAAAATAAGACCAGGAGAAAATAGACCAAAAGTTAATTGGAAATTAAATAATCTAATTCCAAAGAATGAATGGATGAAACAGCAAATCATAGATATAATCAATAATTTCATCCAAGAGAATGACAATAATGAGAAAATATACCAAAATTTGTGGGATTCAGCCAAAGTGGTTATAAGGGGAAATTTTATATCTCTAGATGTTTACTTGCATAAAATAGAGAAAGAGAAAATCAATGAATTGGGCTTACAACTAAAAAAACTAGAAAAAGAACAAATTAAAAACTGAATTAAATACCAAATTTGAAATTCTGAAAATAAAAGGGGAGATTAATAAAATTGAAAAATAAGAAAAATTTAATTAATGAATAAAACTAAAAGTTGCTCTTATGAAAAAAGAACAAAATAGATAAATCTTTAGTTAATTTGATTATAAAAAGGAAAGAAGAAAATCAAATTATTAGTCTCAAAAATGAAAAGGGAGAATTTTCCACCAATGAAGAGATTAGAGCAATAATTAGGAGTTATTTTGCCCAACTATATGCCAATAAATTTGATAATCTAAGTGAAATATAGGAATATCTACAAAAAATATAGATTGCCCACATTAACAGAAGAGGAAATAAATTATTTAAATAGTCCCATTTTAGAAAAAGAAATAGAACAAGCTATTAATCAACTCCCTAGGAAAAAATCCCCACTGCCAGATGGATTTACGTGTGAATTCTACCAAACATTCAAAGAACAATTAGTTTAAATACTATATAAACTATTTGAAAAAATATGGAAAGAAGGAGTCCTACCAAATTCCTTTTATGACACAGATATGGTTCTAATAGCCAAACCAAGTAGTGTGAAAACAGAAAAAGAAAATTATAGACAAATTTCTCTAATGAATATTGATGCAAAAATATTAAAGTAAAATATTAGCAACGAAATTAAAGAAAGTCATTCCCAGGATAATATATGGTGACCAACTAGGACTTATACCAGAAATGCAGGGTTGGTTTAATATTAGGAAAACTATCAGCATAATCAACAATGTCAATAACCATACTAATAAAAATCATATGATTATCTCAATAGATGCAGAAAAAAAAAATTGATAAAATCCAGTACCCATTCCTATTAAAAAACACTAGAGTGTATAGGAATAAATGGACTTTTCCTTAAAATGATCAGCAATATTTATTTAAAACCATCAACAAGCATCATATGTAATGGGGACAAACTAAAACCAGTAGTGAAATAAGGTTGCCCACTATCACCAATGCTATTCAATATTGTATTAGAAGTGTTGGCTTTGGCAATAAGAGAAGAAAAAGAGATTAAAGGAATTAGAGTAGGTCATGAGAAAACCAAATTATTACTCTTTGCAGATGATATGATGGTATATTTAGAGAACTCTAGAGAATCATCTAAAAATTACTAGAAACAATTCACAACTTTAGCAAAGTTGCAGGATATAAAATAAATCTTCATAATTCATCCTCATTTTTATGTATTGGCAACAAAGTCTAGCACCAAGAGATACAGAAAGAAATGCCAGTCAAATAACTGTCAATAGTATAAAACACTTGGGAATCTATCTGCCAAGGGAAAGTCAGGAACTATACAAACATAACTACAAAACCCTTTCCACACAAATAAAGTCAGACCTAATCACTTGGAAAAATATCAAGTGCTTGTGGGTAGGCCGCGTGAATATAATAAAAACGACAATACTACCTAAATTAATCTACTTATTTAGTGTCATACCAATCAAACTCCCAAGAAATTATTTTACAGATCTAGAGAAAAATAACAACAAAATTCATCTGGAAGAACAAAAGGTCAAGAATTTAAAGGGAATTAATGAAAAAGTGCTAATGAAGGTGGCCTAACTGTGCTAGATTTAAAACTATATTATAAAGCAGCAGTCCTCAAAACTATTTGATACTGGCTAAGAAATAGACTAGTCAATCAATGGAATAAGTTAGAATCAAAGAATAAAATAGGCAATAAATATAGCAATCCAGTGTTTGACAAACCCAAAGACACCAGCTTTTGGGAGACACAAACTGCTGGGAAAATTGGAAACTAGTATGGAAGAAATTAGGGCTCAACCCACACCTAACACCACATACCAAGGAAAAATCTAAATGGGTTCATGATATAAACCTCAAGAATGATATTATAAGCAAATCAGAGGAACATAGGATAGTTTACCTCTCAGATCTGTGGAGAAGGAAGGAATTTGTGTCCAAAGAACTAGAACTCACAATTGAACACCAGATAAATAATTTTGATTATATTAAATTAAAAAGTTTTTGTACAAACAAAACTAATGCACACAAGGTCAGAAGGGAAGCAATAAATTGGAAAATCATTTTTACATTTAAGGGTTCTGATAAAGGTCTTATTCCTAAAATATTTAGAGAACTGACTCAAATTTATAAGAATACTAGCCATTCTTCAGTTGATGAATGGATATAAACAGACAATTTTCAGATGAAGAAATTAAAACTATTTCTAATCATATGAGAAAGTGTTCTAAATCATTATTGATCAGAGAAATGCAGATGAAGACAACTCTGAGATGCTACTACACACCTCTCAGATTGGCTAAGATGACAGGAAAACACAAGGACAAATGTTGGAGGGAATGTAGGAAAACTGGGACACTAATACATTTGGTGGAGTTGTGAATGGATCCAGCCATTCTGGAGAGCCATTTGGAACTATATTCAAAAAATTATCAAACTGTGCATATCCTTTGACCCAGAAGTGTTTCTTATTGGCCCTATTATCCCAAAGAGATCTTAAAGGAAGAAAAGGGACCCACATGTGCAAAAATGTTTGTGGCAGCCCTTTTTTATAGTGGCAAGAAACTAAAAACTGAATGGATGCTCATTAGTTGGAAAATGGCTGAATAAGTTATGGCATATGAATGCTATGGAATATTATTGTTCTATAAGAAATGATCAGGAGGATGATTTTAGAATGTCCTGGAGAGACTTTCTCTCTCTGTGAACTGTGAACTGATGCTAAATGAAATGAGCAGAACCAGGAGATCATTATATGAGACATCATCAATATTATACAAAGATCAATTCTGATGAATGTGACTCTTTCCAACAATGAGATAATTGATGCCAGTTCCAATAATCTTGTGATGAAGAGAGCCATTTACACTCAGAGAGAGGACTGTAGTTACTTACTGTGGATCCCAACATAACATTCTCATTCTTTTTGTTGTTGTTGACTTGCATTTTCTTTTCTCACTTCTTTTTTTGATCTGATTTCTTTTGTGCAGCAAGAGAATTGTATAAATGTTTATATATATTGGATTTAATACATATTTTAACATGTTTAACACATATTGAATTGATTGCCAGATAGGAGAGGGGGTAAGGAGGAGGAGAAAATCTGAAACACAACGCTTTTCAAGGGTCAATGTTGCCAAATTATCTGTGTATATGTTTTGGAAATAAAAAGGTTTATAAAAAAATAAAATTAATTAATTAAAGATAACATTATAAGACAGATAATCATCTCCATGGTAGATAGAGCTAGAGCAAATGAACAAACTGCAATAAGAATAACTTAAATGAGTAGTCAAGGATAGGGATAGTAAAATACAATAATAGTAAAAATTGTTAAATATTGGACTAGCTAGGTGGTGCAGTAGATAGAGGACCAACCTTGAAGTCAAGAGAACCTGAGTTCAAATATGGCCTCAGAACCTTAATACTTCCTAGCTTTGTGATCCTGGGCAAGCCACTTAACCCCAAATGCCTCAGCCAAAAAAAAAAAATTGTTAAATATTGGTGTCATCTTCCCCTATCAAAAATTTCCTTTTTAAAAAAAGTGATTTATAGGCATTTTTAAAAATAGTATACATAGATAGAAAATGACAAATTGGGCTAGGTAACCTCATGATATGCATCACAGTTCTATGAGAATCAGTTAAGATAAAAAAAAAAAAATAACCCAATGCATTCAACTTAAGAGAGAGAATTAAAGTGATTTAAAACTTTGTTTATATATTATTAGTTTTATAATATTGTTGATTTTAATATTTGTCACCAATCTACATTTCTAGGTATAAGTAAGCCAGTGGATATCTTCTTTTGAATTTACAAAAAAGATTAGTGTGGTTAATTTAATTCTGATTCTTTTAGCAAAACTTCTTTGTTATATGCCAAAATATATTTGTGGTCTCTATCTAGGAGTATAATGTATAATAACAATGAAGACACTAAGGTCCTAAAAAGCTGATTAATTCACTAAATATTATGTAATAAACTCAGTGAGGAATATAATTTCTTACTGCATTTGCTATTTTGGACAACTTTATCACAACGTCTAGAAGTACATTTGCAAATATATCAAAAGATCCTACCACTACATATGAAACACATCATCTTGTGCTTCATAGGTGATAAACAAAATTCAAGAAAATCGAAAGGATAAAACAAGCACAAAAGCCTTAATACTGAATTTCTTCAAATATCATCCTGATCTTTTGGTTAATTAGAAATACTTCTATAAATCTCATAGGCTGTTAATTATGAAAGTGTGAATTTTTGTATGAACTTAGACATAAAACTGGGAAATATATCCTTACCAACTCTATTTGCTACTGTCCTTCAAAAAGGATATCTAGAGTGAGTTTAAATCAAATAGTTAGCCCGTGTACATGTCTTCCCAGGGTTCTTCTGGTAATTGAAAATATTCTGGTTGCATCAAGCCCCCCAAACATGAGAGCTTCCTAAATGAAATTTATAATCATTCAAAAAAAATTGGCTTAATTAGAGATACAAGAAAAATGGAATGAATAAATCCTAGATATTCCTTTCATGGATAAGCACTGAATATGAACAATGACTTTGGTCCAGAATTGAAGAGAAAGAGAATAATCTCTATTGAATTTGAGAAACTAATAATTTACTGTATTTTTTATAACTAAGCTTCTCCTTAAAGCAAAAATTGACCTCCTTGTTGTTCCTCATATAAGATACATCATTCTCCTGCTTCCATTCATTTTTACTATCTTTTCTGTGACTGGAATGCTCTCCCTTCTTGTTTCTTTTTCCAGGCATCCTTCAAATCTAAGCAAAAATTCCACCTTCTTCAAGAAAGATTTGTGGTTCTTCCTGTGTTGGTACCTTCCCTGTGTTCTCCAAGTTCTCCAGTATATGTCTTTATTGAATATAATTGTTTGCAAATTGTTTCCTGCATTTGATTGAATGCTCCTTGAAGGCAAGACCAGAGAGACATTGAAGATTAGTGAAAGAATTGGGACAGTAGAAGTTTTAATTTTCTAGAGAAGGTAGGATAGAATCACTAGAGTATGCAGAAGACTTTCCCTTAGAAAGAAGGGCTGCTTCCTTATATGAGACAGGGGTAAAGGAAGAGATAGTGGAAGGCAGCTGAATGAATGTGAAATGTGGAAGGGATCAAAGGAAGTTCTCAACAAATAGCTTTAATTATTTCAGTGAAGTATCAGGCAACATTTTCAGTTGAAAGGATAGAGGGAGAAAAAGGAAAGAAAGGTTTAAGGATGGATAAAAGAGTTTGTAAAAGCCATTGTGATAAGTGGAATAACAAATTGATTAGGGAGATATAAAAAAGATTGCCTTGCTGTGGTAAGGATCCAGTTGAGATTATGTAACACAATTTTTGGTAAACCCAGCCAGCTGGTTTCACAATTTTCTATAGTGTCATTTAGCAGAAAATGAGTTGGATCATAGGCAGCTGAAGGTAAGAGTAATCCAAGGACTTGACTGGACAAAATGGGTGATAGGTACTCAAAAGAAGGTGTAGAGAGTTGAAATGGTTTACCAAGATGGAGTCAAGATGAAAAAAGAGAAGAGAGTGTAGTTGGTAAAGGGATAGTGATCTGGGATAGAACTGAGGAATACAAGGATTTGAGATCCAGGTGAGAAGGAAAAACATGGTTAGGATGGCAAAGCAAAGAAAGAAGAACCACAACTGATTATGATCAGACAAAGGAAGACAGAAGTAGAATACTTGTGGATAATGGAAGTTGTTATAAAGCTTAAACATATCTCATTGATCCTTCCATTCATTATCTACTTCTTATGGTGTAGGACAGTAGATCAAATCTACCCCTTCCACAAATGAAATACTTTTTTTTTAAATTAAAGCTTTTTATTTTCAAAATATAACATGGATAATTTTCAACATTCATCCCTAAAAAACTCTTTGTTCTAATTTTTCCCTTCCTTCCCTCTACCCCCTCCCCACATTGGCAAATGATCCAATATATGTTAAACATGTACAATTCCTCTAGACATATTTCCATAAATATCATGCTGCACAAAATAATGATCTCCTGGTTCTGCTCATTTCACTTAGTGTCAGTTCATATAAGTCTCTCCAGCCCTCTCTGAAATCATCCTGCTCATCATTTCTTATAGAACAATAATATTCCATAACATTTATATACCATAAATTGTTTAGCCATTCTCTAACTGATAGGCATCCATTCAGTTTCCAGTTTCTAGCCACTACAAAAAGGAAGGTCCCTTTCCCTCATTTATGATCTCTTTAGGATACAAGCCCAGAAGAAACACTGCTGGATCAAAGGCTATACACAGTTTGATAGCCCTTTGTGTATAATTCCAAATTGCTCTCCAGAATGATGGAATCAGTTCATAACTCCACCAACTGTGAAGTATTTTGTAACCTAGATTATAACTTAAAGTCAATTATCAAGCCAGGAATTGACCTACTAACAAATTTGTTCATTCACTGAGCTCTAGATCAATTTATTCTCTTCATATCTGAAATACCAAATTTGCTCTACACAGAAATTACCGTGGAATAAGAACATTTAAACGTCTAATAAAATTTTGTTCCCTAGATACTCAGATGTTAGACTCATTTCACAGAGATCTATATGGGGACCCAATATATAGTTCTGCTCCTGGACAGAAATGAGGGGGGGAAGATATTATTCCTTGTCAATTATACTCATTATTTGAAACTGAAGTTTCACCCAAATCCTTAAGGATTCCATACATAAAGCTTCAAAACACAGAATCAAATTCTTTGTTATCTATACTCATCTACCCTCATGAGTACTTATAATAATAAATATTTACTGCTTCCTTACAAAGAAGCATAATTATACTCTGTCCTTCAGGCAAATTCTACTAGATACTTTTATCATGACATCCAGTGGTAATTTTTAACTATTAATGTTCTACGGTTTTTAAATTTAAGGTCAATGTGTCCTGGAACTTTGAGTTGCATTATTCACAATTACAGGCAGTTATGATTGGAGCTTTCTTTGCAGAGATGCTGAAATGTTTGCCATTTTCTTCTCCAGTGGATCCATTTTGTCAGGCAATCAGAGGTTAAGTTACTTGTTTAGAGTGACACAGCTAGGAAATGTCTGATGATAGATTTGAGTTCAAAAGGATGGATCAGAATCCAATATAATCTTTGACTTGTCATTTGGAAGCCACTTCTTCAAAGTTTGCTAGTATCCCCTGTCCTTTATTTTTCTCCTTAATCTTGTTCCTACCTTGTGGATCAAACTCAAATGTGATTTCCCTGTGAGATCTACTCTATTTACATTAATACAACTTTTCACCCTAAAGTGTATTCCATAATATTCTTTCAATTTCCCTTGCTAGTTTCAAAAATTTCTCTCTCTCCTCTCATCTTTGCCTAACTCTTGAGATTATTCACATACATGGGCTTTCAGAAAAATGTATTTGAAATTTGAGGGTCTTTGTGGTTCAGCAATCAAAAACCTTATTTCACGAGTTCAAATCCTTGTTTATTTTAACCATTCATAATAGTAATAGTAACTACAAAGGTCCTACTATTTCACACACATGTGCACACACACGTGCACATATATGTATATAGATCTACACACATTGATTTATACTATCCTACAAGTACCAATATCACGGAAACGGTCTATATGCAGAATCTTTACAAGAGTATACACATAAATATCTATGTAATTGGAGCAAATCATGCCTTTGGCATTGCATAGTAGACAATGTCTTCTAGTGCCATCATCATATGACTTTCTATGTATCAAACACCTCAAGTCACATATACCTCGACTCTTTGTTGGATGATTTCTATTGGGTGTTTCTGCTAGCCTCAAGATGTTTGGGCTGTCCTTTGCTATTGTCTTCTGGAATTCAGTTATTCAGTCTCATTTATGCCATCAGTGAAGCCATGGCCCATCTTCTTTTTTTTTTTTTTTAATTTAATTTTTATTTTATTTTATAATTATAACTTTTTTTTGACAGTACATATGCATGGGTAATTTTTATAACATTATCCCTTGCACTTACTTCTGTTCAGATTTTTTCCCTTCCTCCCCCAACCCCCTTCCCCAGATGGCAGGCAGTCTTATACATGTTAAATATATTACAATATATTCTAGATACAATATATGTGTGTAGAACCAAATTTCTTGTTGCACAGGAAGAATTAGATTCAGAAGGTAAAAATAACAGTTTACACTCATTTCCCAATGTCCATCTTCTTAATATTAATATTTCTCTTGCAGTAATATATGCTTGGAAGTCCTAGAACATTACTGCCTCTAAAGGATTAAAATTGAAGATCAGCAAAAGGCAATGGAGAGGCATATGGTAGATATAAGAAGTCTACAACAAATTGCAAGTCAAGGATTATGTAGGAAAAGCAAATTAAAGGATGTTAAAGAAGTGTATACAATTATCCCTTCACATTATGACTTTTCTCTTTGTGGCTTTGATATATTATAGGTCAGCATACATAATCAAGTAAAAATTTTGGGGGGAGTTTTGTAGAGACCACAGGTAACAAGTGAAGGCCAGCAGACAACACAGAAAAAGTTTAGAAAAGTATAGAATTGTATAATATCAACATAAAACTTATTATACACACCTCATAAAAGATAAAGAAAAAAATCAGATTTCTTCTCTGCTATGAAAGGACCAGGAAAATTTTATATGTATTTTCCAGATCACAGGGGCATCTCACCCTTAACCCTGACTATATAGGAAAAAAACTAATCCTAAAAGGAGATAGGCCAGAAATATGATAAGAAAAGGATCGATTAGTTGACTGCCATTCTTAGGGTATCAAGAGAATGTGAGGAAAAGCTTCAGCATTGATTATATACCTTTTAGTTACTTTATCTGATGACAAGAATGAGGGTCATAATAAGATAGACAAATATGCTGGAATTGTTGGAATTGTGATTTGAATCACAAGTTCCACCAACATCAGTGGAATCACAATTTCAGATCTACTATAATCTAATAGTATTTTGTTGATGTTATTGCAAAAATTGAGAGGGTAGAATGAAGAAGTAGTGAATTTCTGGTCCCTGTACATGTTCAAAAAAGAAACCAAGTAAATACTTGTTGGAGATGCTGTAGAAGGTCACCAACAGGGTCTGGACTTGATCTCTTATTGATTGAGAATCCCTTCAATTGTTATCTGCAAGCACAATGTATAAAGTATGAACTATCTCCCTGGAGGGCCTCAGGATCAGCCAGAGTCAATATAAATCAATGCTTGGTCTTTAGGGGGCAAAGTGAAGGAGTCAGGCAAGCTGCCATGTGGCTTGCTAGAGATGTATCCTGGATTCTGGAGCCGGGAGTCTCCAGCCTCTCGCCTCCTCATCCTGCCACCAAGTGACTCTGACTTCTCTCCCCATGTCCCCCAATCCTTGCCTACGATTATCTCAACACCAAACATTCAGCAAGCACCAAAGGTGAGGAGAGCCATCACACTATCATCTCATCTAAATATATCTTTAGCACCCTTATCTCACATCGAATAGGTAATTAGCCTTAAGCTAATTACACAATTTCACAATTGTCTGATTCAAGCATACCTTTTTTGGAGTTTCAGCCTTCTACAACAATGCTATAGGAAAAATTATTCTGGACATTTGAAAATATAATTATTATTTTTAAAAAACCCAAGTTTCTCATAAAATTAAATTTAAATTTTATTAAATAGGTATTATTACTCAAACCTAATTTTTTGAAGACTCTATCCAATAAGATTACAAGGAGTTTAGTTATTGTTTAAACTTTGTTCTCTAAGAGGACTGATAGGATCAGGAGGATTGATGCCTTGACTTGCAAATGAACTGGATTTAAATGAGCCAAAACTGTGCAAAGTCATCAGCTTCACTCAAGGAACTTAGTGGGTCTTTAATGAAAAGTGGCCCCCTGCTTTTATAATGCTCCCTGACCTTCATGTAAATGACATTAAGTGGTGATGACAAAAGGCCTAAGAGGAGGCATCAAGTCACTGACTTCTGCTCCCTTGTCAAATTTTTACTTTTACTGCAGTGAGTTTACTTCAGAGATCAAGTCCTCATTTTGCTTGTGACCTACAGCAATCTTCAACATATACACATACACACACATAGACACAGACATACCATGGAACTGTCCTGGATCATTGTATTGATCAGAGCTCAATGATTAAGCCTGAACCCTCCCAAGGTATCTTGGAGTTTACTAGCTAATTTCTTTCTTAAGGACCAATCCTTAAACCATACCAATTTTGATTCTAATTGGCCACCAATAGGTCCTAGGTTAAGGTCCCTTTGGTTATTGTTTGAGTCCTGATTGATTCAGATTAAAATATAAATAGCAATCATTTCTTCTTGAGCCAAAAACCCTGGGGGTCTTTTTCCCCAAGATTTATTTATTATTTATTCATTTAGATTTATTTTTTTGAACTAGGTGAAAGAGGAGATTCTTTATCACAATTGCTATATCCCTTAATTATTGAATGGATGTGATTTTAGGAAAACTAAGATCTGTTGAAGACCTTAGCTTAAAAAGGCCAAGGTCTCCATTGCATCTGGGGCCATCTCCAGTTGTCTTGATCTATATCTGGCCACTGGACTCAGAAGACTCTGAAGGAGAAAGTGAGGCAGGTGACCTTGCACAGTCCTCCCTCACTTAAATCCAATTCATTTGCTTGTCATGGCATTGCTTCTTTTATGTCATGATCCTCTTTGAGAATGAAGGGCAAAAAATAAGAATAAGCAATAATAACAATAAACACATATACATATACATACATATATACACACAGAGAAGGTCATCAGCTGTTCTAGTTCTTGGCTCTAAGAAATAATAGGGAATGATGTCATTTACATCATAATGTCAATTAGTATGTTAGTTAACAGGCATTAACTGAGTATCAGATATTTATAGAGCACTTTATAACCACTACAAGTAGGAAGAAGTGATATCCAGATAATAGAGAACATAGTATCTTTTAAAAATTATTTTAAAATATTTATTTTATTTTTAATTCATAGAGTACATCAAGCATTTTCATAATATAGTATAATAAAAAACTGCACATGAAACTACAAACCTAATAAGTATAACTTGCTATTGATAGGGGTGAATTCTGAAACTATGTCAGAGTTTAATCTATAAAAGAAGGGAGTTTCAGAATATCAAGCACTCCTCTGGGAAAGCATATTTTCCCAGAAAAGTTAAGTGGCTGCATTCAATTGGAGATCTTGGTCAAATCAAACTCCATTGATCTTTTGGGGGTGGCCTGGATCCCCTTCAGGAAATTCCCAAGATTCTGGGAAAGAGCCTTCAAAATGATTTTATTCAGTTGGAGATCTAGGTCTGATATTCCTATTGAGTGGCTTGAAACTCCATGCTAGGTAATCTCTTTTAAACTGGAAATCTAGACCTGGGGGCATTGACAACATTGAAGGAAGCCCTAGCCCCAAATTACCAATAAAAGGCAACTCTGAACCCCAAATCTTTGCAGAATTCTGAAGCAGGATTTCTTCTTGGCATAGCTGCCTGCCAGGATTCTTGCCCACTGTGAAGATATCCTCTTTTCAGTGATAAATTTTGTTATTTCTCTGATAAGACCTTGTCATTGAGGAGTCTTGTCTTCCTAGCAAAGCTGGCTTGTCAGTGTCAATAAAAATTCCTTTTGCCATTCAGACTTTTTGGGTTGTGAATTCTTTCACATTGGACCCCTGCACTGACCAGAGGGGATTCCCCACCTCAATTCTTACAACTTTCTGCACTGCCACTAACAGCATCATTATTCCTTTTAAATATATAATAAATTTATTATGTAATTTCCCCCTTTTTCCATTACATAATATAGCAGAAATTTCAAAAAGTAATATACTACAAATTTAAATACAAAAATTATATATCTTCACTATTCCCTTCTAGAATAGCACAAGTCTGTTTAAACAAGGAGTTTAAATATGAGTACTTTATATTTTTTCATGTATCTTCATGATACCTTCTACAACAGAGAGAAGAAAGCTAAATGAGTAGGAACCTCCTTAAGAACTGTCATCTCAAGTTCAAATTTATGCACAATAGTATCATGTAAATAACATATTTTTTCAATAACTTATGAGTTTTAAATATGATTTTCTGCTTAATACACACCATCATTGCTTTGGATGTTCAGCTAGCTATTCTTACTTGCAGCATCATAATGCTGTCTCACATTTCCTTACTTCTAGCTTCCTTTCTCCAATCCATCCTTTATATAGCTCACAGTAATCTAACACACCTGATCATCTCAAGTGCTTCATGCAAAAATGTTTATATGCAAATTACAAACTCTTTTTTCTGGAATTCAAGGTCTTTCCTTCCTTCTTTCCTTCCTTCCTTCCTTCTTTCCTTCTTTCCTTCCTTCCTTCCTTCCTTCCTTCCTTCCTTCCTTCCTTCCTTCCTTTCCTTTATTTCTTCCTTCCTTCTTTCTCCCTTCTTCCTTTGTTTCTTCCTTCCTTCCTTTCCTTTCCTTTATTTTTTCCTTCCTTCTTTCTCCCTTCTTCCTTTGTTTCTTCCTTCCTTCCTTGCCTCTCTCCCTCCCTCTCTTTTTCCCTTCTTCCCTCCTTTCTTCCCCCTATCCATATAGAGTATCATACCCTTACTTATAGAGGCTCTTAAAAGCATTTTTCCCTCTTTTGTACTTCTGGACAGTCCCAAGATATCTTGGGGTTTACTGGCTAGATTTCTTTCTTAAGGACTATGCCTTAAACCAAAACCAATCTGATTCTCATTGGCCCCTATCAGGTTTTAGACCAGGTCAGTTTGGGTTCTGATTGACTCAGACTGAATGTAAATTACAGTAATTTCTGCTTTGGCCAGAAATCCTGATAGTCTTCCCCTTCCAGATGTATTTATTTATTTAAATCTCTCTCTTTTTTTTTTTTTTTTTTTTGAGGGGGTAACGGTTAGGTAAAAAAGTAGATTCTTTGCCTCAATTGCAACCTAGCTTTAATCACTGAATGAGTCACCTCAGTCAAAGTGAGACCTATTGAAGACCTTAGCTTAAAAAGGTCTCCCACTTTGTCCAGGGTCATCTGCAGTCCTCTTGATCTATATCTTGCCACTGGATCTAGATGGCTCTAGAAGGAAAAGTGAGGCAGGTAAACTTGCACAGCTCTCCCTCGCTTAAATCCAATTCACTTGCATGTCATGGAATCATCTCCCTGATGTTATGGTCTTCTTTGAGAAGTTGTACCCCATGCCTGAAATATACTCTCTCCTCATCTCCTTGGGATCAGTTCATATTCTATCTTCTACATGAAACCTTTTCCAATCCTCCTTTAAGTGTCCCAAATAACTTTATATCCATTTTGTCTGACTATAGATCTCTAGATCTCCCTCATCTAGCCTGAAAGGTTTTTGAGGATAGGGATCTTTGCATATGTATACCACCTTTCACAGTGACTAGTTTTTGACAGGTACTTAATTAATAAATACTTTTGCTTTCTACATAATAGATATTTATTTGGTTGTTGCATTGAATTCATGACTTCTTATTTATAATGGTTGTGATATTATTGTGTGAATGATGGTTATGATTGGGCAAAAGTACAATACTTTCTTTTGAGATACAATATTCAAGTAGATTGTAAGTTTCTTGAAGGTGGGGATATTGTATTCTATTGTATTTTAGCATATAGCATGTTATTTCCTCTTTAGATGTGAAACTAAAAATAGATTATTCACAAAAGATGTAAATAATCCTAAATTTCCCTAACAATCTGCTAACTGTGATGCCTCATCATGGTATTAAAGTGAGCCTGAGTTCTCAAAGGCTATGCTATCAGGCTGCTGTGACTTTTGACATAGGCATTCACGAGAAAGTAGAGAAAGAAGAGAAAGTAGAATGTATTGCCAATAAACTGTTGTCAATGAATTTGTGATATGTCACTGTTCAGAGCTTCAACATTATTTGTTTAAAATTTCAAGTTCCTTAAAGAACAGTTTAATATATAAACCTTTCCCCAAGGAAACATGCATACAATATAAGGGAACTCAAATATAGATCCATGAAAGAAGTTATTCATTCACTCTCTAAACCTCCCTCACCTTCAATTCCCTTCTCCAATTGTTGAGTTCCTTTCAGGACCTTGTGATGTTTAAAGAGCCCAAAAGACATAATTTCTGAGTAATTAATCATTTTATTAATAAAACTAGAATGTTATTAACTAAAGAGGTCAATGGTACTCTCAAATACCAAAGACAATCATGGTAGTAGGCTTATGATTTCTATGCCTTTGAAAAAGTGGGTAATGTAAGTGTGAAAATCAACTCTGGTCAACAACTAATGAGAGGATGCATAATACAATGAGGAGCTGGACCATTTTAATGAACTTTGATTATGTAATTTAATTCTAAATTGCCCAGTTTGGGGCAATCTATTCAAAGAATTTATCCCCACTCTAATTTGAATAGAACACAATGGGCTTCCCCATCTTAGTGGGCCCTGAACAAGATTGTTAAGAAAGTTAAACCAATCTCATTGTCAACAATGTCCTTCAGAAATAAAACTTTTGAATTAGATTTTTAGAAAAAGGGAGAAACTCTGAATCTCCCCAAGTCCATTGCTATTAATAATCATTTCTCTCAACTTCTGTCTTGTGATCCTTTACTCCCTTTCAGGCTCTCATTCTGATCCCTGATGCCTTTGCATTCCTTCCCATTGATGTTCAATTACCTTTTGTGTGATATCTTTCTGGAATAGAATATAAGGTCCATGAGGGCAGGAACTACCATTCTTTTATGTATTCATAAACCCTCCACTTAGCACATAGTAATTGTTTTATAAATGATTGTTACCAACTGCATGGTTGGGACAGGGATGTATACTCTGAGGTTCATAAAGTATTTGTTTTGCACACTTCCAGGAAGAGGTCTCATTTCATTTATATTCTTTACATCCTTTCAACATGATCAACTCTAGGAGCACAGTAAAAAGGTTAAGTCAGGAACAACAACATAGAAGCCTGGTATTTTGTTGGCTTTACACACTGCTTATTGGCAGTCATAGAGTGAGAATAAAGCTAATGCCTTCATTAGGGCTATTAGCACCAGCTGCCTTTTGCTCCCAAAGCTCAACTGCCCTGCCTTCATAACTGTGGTAATATGTGCCACTTGTCAGAATTTGGAATGTCAGCAAAAGGGGAACAGCTGTGCACTTAGAGCACGCATCTCCCTGTAGCTGTCATTAACTCCCAGGATATATTTTAGAGAGTCAAGATATTTCCTTCATATTCATGGTCAGAGTGGCCTGATTAGTAAAAGCTAGTTCCTGGGTGTGAGAATTAATAAAGGAGTATGAATGAGAGGTAGAGACCAACTAGTGTTATAAATGAACAAAAGTTTGGCATATAGGAGGAGCCATTCAGAAAGAACTCTGTATGGGAAAGTATGAGTAAATACATTAGGTAGTAGAGGGAAATTAAAAACATTCTCTGGTAATATTCTGATAATGCATCATAATAACAATAGCATTTATATATCTAACTATATGTCACATATACGCATATTTATTTAATATATGTTATCCCTTTGATCTTTACAACCCTGTGAGACAAGTGCTGTTATTATCCCCAGTTTGCAGGTAAGGAAACTGAGACTAGGAGAGATTAATTAACTTGTTCAGGGTTATATAGCTAGTATAACAGGATTTGAATTCAAGTTTTTCTGACTCAAGTTCCAGCATTCTCATCTGTGCCATCTAATTGCCTTAACTTACTTATGACCTATTAGTGGCATTTACTATGCTATGTATACCAAATATTTATTCTTATAGTTTCTTATCTTTAACCCAACAAAAGTGGTTGACTTTTTTGTAATGATAATTGTCAATCAATGATCATATTATCAAATAACTAATCTGATTTTTATTATTAAAGTAGTCAAAAGAAATAGACTATGTATTTTTTTTCTCATTTATGGTCCTCTAAGATTGTCCCATCTCTGACACTAGTGGGGTGATCATGGGTAAAGTTATTTCAACTTCAGGTAATTTTCAAGCCTTACCTATAGAATTATAGGTGGATGACAGTATAGTTCAGTGGAAGAAATTTCAAATATTTTGGCATATAATTGGTCATAAAAATGTGCCAAGGGCTTCACAAAATATGGGAAGTCCAAAGACAAAAACAAACATTCCCTCAAGGATTCTTGCATATAAGGTACATTGGATCTAGGGTTAATCCATATAATTGTCTGTGAATATGTCACTTTGACCAGTGTCAAACTGCAACTTCTAAGGTTTGTTCTTATTTTATATATATTCTGACCTCCAATATTTAGCACAGTGCTTTGGTATTTGAAATGTATACATACACACATCCATACACAATTTTGCTACTAAATTAGACTTTTCCCATGCATGAAGCATATCAGGCAGCTAATAAAGATGGCAAATTGCACTCTGATCTAAAGTCAAGAAAGCTTGAGTTCAAGTTTGTCTCAGAAATGCAAATACTAGGTAAGTAATTTAACCTCTCTGAACCTTAGTTTCCTCCTATATAAAGTTGAATACAAGAGGGAAATGGATCCAATGTTTTCTAAAGTCCAATTAAGCTCTGAATCTGACCCAATAATCCTTTTTTTTTTACTTTTTTATATTTTTAAAATTAATTTTATTATTATAACTTTTTTGGGGGGCAGTACATATGCATGGATAATTTTTTACAACATTATCCCTTGCCCTCACTTCTATTCCAAATTTTCCTCTCCTTTCCTCCACACCCTCCCCTAGATGCCAGGCAGTTCCATACATGTTAAATGTGTTATAGTATATCCTAGATACAATATATGTGTGCAGAAATGAATTTCTTGTTGCACAGGAAGAATTGGATTCAGAAGGTAAAAATAACTTGGGAAGAAAAACAAAAATGCAAACAGTTTACATTCATTTCCCAGTGTATGGGAAATACTCTCTGGATGTAGCTGATTCTGTTCATCATTGATCAATTGGAACTGAATTAGATCTCTTTGTTGAAGATATACACTTCCATCAGAATACATCTTCATACAGTATTTTTGTTGAAGTGTATAATGATCTCCTGGTTCTGCTCATTTCACTCAGCATCAGTTCATGTAAGTCTTTCCAAGCCTCTCTGTATTCATCCTGCTAGTATGACCCAATAATCCTATGATCTTCAGTAAGATTAAAAAATGTCATCAATTATATAGCTAATTTGTGTCATCCTAGCATGACTATCAGCCCTGCACTTTAGGTTTTAGACTGAGGATAGGAATGGAACCAAAACAGTTGAAAGAATCTAAATCCCTTCCCTTCAAATGGGGATGCTTAATAAGCATGGGGGTGAGCCATTACTGCAGTTCATTGTTGTTGTTCAGTCTTTTTTTTTTTTTCAGTCATGTACAACTTCTCATGATTCTATTTGGGATTTTTTTGGCAAAGACACTGTAGTGGTTTGCCATTTTCTTCTACAGCCCATTTTATAGATGACAAACTGAGGCAAACTGGATTGTACAGCTATTAAGGGTGTAAGATCACATTTGAAATCAGGGTGAAGAGTTTTTCTGATTTCAACTCTGATTCTCTATCCATTTTGCTGCCTATCTACCCATTTTGTTGCAATTAAGGATATATATTCTCATCACAGTCTCCAGAATAACAGTTTTGGGAAAGTATGGACAATAGCAAAAGGGGCATATACAGGTCTTTAAACTCACATATAAGAAAACTATAAAGTAATGATTTTGATTTTAAACAAAAATGCAAGAGTTTATGCTTCCATATAAGAAATGTTCATAAAATAATCCACTTAAAGTAATACATTGGTTTAAAATAATATTATTTCAAATTATTTTTAGAGCTCATTTACTAGAAATACTTTTAGAGACATTTTTCTGAAACTAGAACTATTTTTAGAGATATTTTTCTTAAATACACAGTTTTGCTGCTTTATTATCTATTGTTTTTGACTCAGTTCACCTTATTTACTTTGGTATTTGCAAAAATCAAATCCATAAAAGACCAAAATAAAAAAAAAAGGTGTTCCCTTTGAAATATTTAAAAAAAAATGTTCCCAGTCTTTGAAGAAAATTCCAAAAGAAGAATTTAAAATAGAAATGTTTTAATAAATGGTATATTGTTGCAATAAGTGCCCCAAGGAGACTACTTTGAGAAGGAACAACACTAATCAGATCATTTGCATCCTGTTTATTAAAAAAAATGGTCTCACCATATATTCCAGTATGAAGTAGAAAACTTGGAGGGTACATTTTGGTCCCCAGAGAGAGAACTTGTAAGTGAATTGGAACAAATGGGATATGAAATCAACAAAAATAATTGTTAATATGAATCACCAAAGTTTGCACAATACAGTGTCTTTAATTGTTTAAATAATCTTTATTAATCTTCTAAATGCTAGTTTTCATATCTATATGTTGTGTCCTATTCTTTAGGAAGACTTCTTTGAAGCTTTTTATTAAAAAATAAATAAAAAATACTGCCTTCTGGTAAAGAATCACAGCCAACATTTTCCTTTGAATCTTTGAGACTTTGCATATCAATTGTTTGGGAGAGAGAGATTTCTATAAAGAGGAATTCAATCAAGGAAATCCCAAAACAAGAAACATTCAACAGCTAAATACAGATAGAAGGATCAATATTTGGGAGATGAGTTAATGTGAGCACAAAAGTTTGTATATGGCTATATCCATATTTTTTGTACAGAATGGTGGAACTATAGCTTTAGGAAGGCCCTTATAAGGTCATCTTCTCCAACTTCTCGCTTACTAATAAATCATTGCTGCAAAATGATCAGCAAAGATATATTGTTGGTTGAATTGTGACTTGAGCCAGTCATTCTGGAGAACAATCTGAAATCACATCCAAAGAATTATTAAACTATACATATACTCTTTGACTTATCAATATTACTACTAGGTTTCTTTCCAAATATGATTAGAAAAAAGGAAAAGAACCTCTAAGTGTAAAATATTTATAACAGCTCTTTTTTGTGGTGGCAAAGAACTGGAAATTTCAGGGATGTCCATCAATTGGGGAATAGCTTAACAAACTGTGGTATACAATTGTGATGGAATACTATTGTACTATAGGAAATAATGAGCTCAATGATCTCAGAAAATTATGCAAAGATTTGCATGAAATAATGAAGAATGAAATGAGTAGAGATAAATAGAAAGTAGATAGATGTATATATGTATATATATATCTATACATATAGATAGGCAGAGATAGATAGAGATAGATGGAGATAGAGATTGATAAATTGATAGAACTTGGGAACTTGACATATTAGTTTAGTTAATTGTCTAGACTTAAGTAAGTGATTGGAAAACACTTGTAATGTATTTTTTCTTAAGTGTGTATATTTTGTGGGGGAGGAAGGAGATGTGGTTGTTAAACATTTACCAGGATTATACTGAGTGTAAGCATTATTGTTTAATAGATGAGGAAACTGAGGTTCAGAGAGGTTAAATAAGCCCTTGGTCATTTTACTCTTTTAAAACAAAATCTCATACTCTCTCCACTATATCACATTGCCTTGATGGAAAGTAAATACGTGTATTTATGAATTCACAAAACAATTCTATAAATGAATTTATAAAAGTAGTTGTTCTGGTTGGTGGGTTGATTGACATCACTATGTTAGAGAGGAGTTACAGTATGCTGACTGTGTCTGATCAGACCAATACGAGCTCAAAATACTTTGCCATAACTGGACACAAAATAGACTTCTCTAACTTTCTGTATCTCACATTTCTTCTGGCACTAATTCAGTTCGTAACACCTTCTCTGATGAAGGCACCCCATGGTGGATGGTCCTGTGCCAGTGTTTTCCATTAAAACTGATTCCAAAGTTCTTAAGAGAGATCTTGAGAGTGTCCTTGCATCGCTTTTTCTGACCATGTTGTGAGTGTTTCCCCTGTGTGAGTTCTCCCTAATAAAGTCATTTGAGAAAGCATGTTTGATATTTGAATAACATGGCCAGCCCATTGAAGTTGGACCTTCTGCAATAGAGTTTCAATGCATGGCAATTTACTTTGAGAAAGGACCCCAGTATCTGGTATTTTATTCTGCCAGGTGATATTCAGAATCCTCCTAAAACAATTCAAATGGAAGTGATTCAGTTTCCTGGCATGGTGCTGGCATACTGTCCAGGTTTCACAGGCATACAACAATGAGATCAGCATAATGGCTCTGTAGATCTTCAATTTGGTAGGCAATCTAATACTTCTCTCCCACACCTTCTTTCAGAGTCTCCCAAACAAGGAGCTAACTCTGGCAAATCATGCATTATCAACATAGACATCCCTGGAAAGTATATTGCCAAGGTAAAAGGAGAACACTAGCATCTCATGTGAAGGCTGCCAAGTCCTTTACAAGGATTGCTTTCTACCTTTGGTGTCCATCTGATCTACCTAACTCTCACCTGTGGCTCCAAATGTGTAGCATGCACAGTATCCCCACCCCAGTAAACTATTTCAGCAGATGGGCTAAACAAGGTTGAGGGTAGCCAAAGGGTAGTTGTACTAATGACTTGTTAGTACCATCATCGTGGAAGCCTAAATAATTCAGCTATTTGCAAAGACACTGCAAAATTAGAATTGAAGAAAATCCTGTCTACAACTATGACTATTGAATTTTAGAAATTTTCATACACCTTTTAATAGGCAAAAAAAAGGTATCCTTTCTACACACACACACACACACACACACACACACACACACACACACACACACACAAACACACACACACACCAGCCACCCTGGTAAAAACATAAAAAAACATGTTAGTTGGTATTCATAGTTAGAAGAAGCCACTCCTGTGGCTTGGGTGGTTTTAGCAGCTTAATATAAACAAATCCTAGACTTTTTTTTGGCCATCAGGATTTAAGAGCTAATGGGATGTATCATTTGTTTGTTCCATCCTTTTGGGCCTGTAGCTCTCAAATTTAGAAGGGTTTGTCAGAAAGCATTAAACTCACACTAAACTTATCCTTCCCACCATTGTTCTTGGCCCATTGAAGGCATAAGAAAAGGATGCTTGAGGTATTTTAGTGCATTCCTCAAACGATGCTCCCTGAGTAAATCAGCCACTTACAGTTGGACTGGAGCAGAGAGAAAAGGCATGCTAAACATTGAGATTCTCCTGCTGTGTCTAGCTCCAAGGCGGGTCACTTGCTGCTAATGTGTGCAGCACAGCAATCATTCAGATCATGTCTGCCTCATTTAAAGCACTAAAGAGGCTTTATCAGCCAGTTTTCTGTGCTTTCTAGGATCTTCTGTCTGATTTCAGTGTACTCCCCTATGGCAAGCAGCCAATATTTTGTTTACTGCTCTAAAAGCAAATTTCAACTACTTCCTTCCATCCAGTCTATTATTATTGTTATTATTTAATTTGCTAATTTTGAACAATAACTGTTTCATCTTGGTTTAGTGAACTTTGTTAATTCCTATACCCCATCAGGATTGATCTATGTCCACTGACTGGGCCAGGCAATAATGCAAAAATTAAAAGATTGTAGAATATTGGAATGTCAGGATTGGAAGGAAACTTAGAGACTATCTAGCCCAATATCTTCATTTGACTGAAGAAGAAACTATGGTGAAGACAGTAGAAGTGACTTGAATAGATGTTTTCTAAGTATCCAAAAGGAAAGAACAATGGGATAACTCTTCAATTCCTACTCCATCCACAGGCCTCTGAGCAGTTAGATTGCTTTCTTACCTTCTTACGTTCTCATACTTAGAAGTATTTTGTTGTTGTTGTTGTTAAAGTTATCCAATGTTATTTTTCCCTCTTTAAATTGCTTATTGAAAAAGTAGTCAGTTTGTTTTCCAATGAAAGTAAAAAACTAATTATGATTGCTAAGTTTGACCCAGAGAAGATAAAATGAATCTCACACTCTTCCTTTCAGATGTGGGGAAGTAGGAGCATGAAATAAATGTTGGGCATACCTTTAGATTTATACCTGGAAGATCTTTAGAGAGCATTATTCCTAATTATTACAGATGAAGGAACTAAGGCCAGAAAAGTATATTGACTGGTTCATACAGATAGCAAATAAATAGACTTTGAACTGAGGTCATTGAACAATAAACTCAGCAATCTTTCCCATCAACCCTGTGTCTCTCTGATATACACTAGTGAGTGCCTGGAGTAGGATTTGAACATAAGTTTTTCCCAGTGTCTTGTCTACCATGGCACATTGCTGCTCTGTAGGTTAGTTTTGTTGAGCTGTTATTTTTCCCCACTTTCTTTTTTATTCATTGTTATTCTGGGCAGAATAAGAGAAGAACATAATTGTAAATGAAGGTCATGTATAAACAAATCTCAAGGGTTTTTGTTTGTTTGTTTTAAAGAAAGCAAAGTAGTTCAGTTGGTTTTCCAAGAATATATGGTACAGACGGAACGTGTCATTTACCCCACACACATCAAATTAAATCGTCATCACAAGTATGTTATTTGATGCCTTGTGTTTAGCTCTATCTACCATCATCACCATCATTACAATCCAGCCTTGTTTTTAATGTCACATTTGCAAGCTGATAATCCCTGAATTTGCCCTCCAGTGTTCTTAATTCTTGGAGTCACTCTGGTAATTGAGTCTCCCTCTGGCATCCTCTAGAAGGCTAATTAAAGACAGCAAGAAACAGTCATGGAAAGTCTTTTAAGATCTTTACCTCCTTCCAGAGGTGTCCTCCTTTTCTAGGGGGATCACAAGACTGGTATTCTCAAATGATAAAATAGAAAACAAAGTAAAAATATTCACATAGTCCTTCCACCTCCAATATTTTTTTGATGGATTATTCACATACATGATAGTATGCTTGGAAATGTGTCCATCCATAGAAATACGTTTTTACCTGAGAGGTAGAGGGTAGCTGAGCAAAACAGCATGTGCAGGATATAACACATTTATAAGAACCGATATTTATCTGTTTGGTGAGTCAATAAGGATTTACGAGCCAGATGGTAAGCATATTGCAGAGTCTTACAGTAGCTTTCATTTGATTGTTTAAGGACAAGTTCACACACAAAAAGAGTTTTCACACATGTTATTCCCTTCTGAACATTCTAGTGTTTACCTTAAGTTGCCCTCTCAGCTATCAGCTGGTAGAGGAGTAAAAAGTTATTTTTTAAATTTACTTTTGTGGATTTTTTAAAGATTAGATTGAGGGACAGGAAGATAATGCAGCAGCTCCAGCCCTGGAATGAGAAGAACCTGAGTTAAAATCCAGCTTAAAGACTTATTAGCTAAGTGACCTTAAGCAAGTCACTAAAAAAAGATGAAGGAAGGAAGGAAGGAAGGAAGGAAGGAAGGAAGGAAGGAAGGAAGGAAGGAAGGAAGGAAGGAAGGAAGGAAGGAAGGAAGGAAGGAAGGAAGGAAGGAAGGAAGGAAGGAAGGAAGGAAGGAAGGAAAGAAAGAAGGAAGGTCTTCTGACCCTCTATCTACTACAGACCCTCTATTTTGCAGTCTTGCAGTTGTTTATTAAAATTTAAAACTGCACTAAGACTTTTGGGATGCTACTTCTAAAAAATTCTGATTTCTAAACTTTCATCTAAATAAGTTATTTTGTACTAATCCCATGGGAAAAATAGATCTTAAACTCTGCTGCTACCCACATTTGGACCTTTATCACACATCACCTGGACTATTATAATGAGCTCCTAACTAGTTTTTTGGCTTTCTTCTATCTTTTGCAAGTCAATCCTCCACATAACTATTAAAGTGCTCTTCCTAAAATGAAGATCTGACCATTTTATTTCTCTATTCAATATCTAGTGCTTCTCTATTGCCTTTAAGATCAATTACAAATTCTTTCATTTGACCCTTAAAATCCTTGAAAATGGGGTTAATCTGTTTGTGCATTTATTTCTCCCTTTTCTGAATTCTAGGTTAATCCGAACGGATGTTTTTGCTGTTTCTTTGAGGCAACAGTTGTATTCCCATTTTTGCGGACCTATGGAATAAATTGAAGGACAGTTTAATTTTCTTTGTTAATTTCCCATCCTGAAACTACATTTCCATACTTTCTGAAAGTTGAAGAACAATAAATGGATTGCAAAATTATAAATGATACTTCAATATGTTTTGTCATTTTCAAAAATAATTAAATGGGATCTTCAAACCACTTACTCTTTTATAATGTCTCTTTTATATGTTTATTTGCAAAAAAAAAAAAGCATAGGAGAATAAGTGGGTCCAATTTGTTGCTGGTCATCTTACACAACTCTTTCACAAATTATAGATAGATAGATAGATAGAGCCAATGAATTGTCCATGGCTAACTTGTTATATACTGATCTGCTAATTTCATTTATCACCTACTCTATACAGGGCATTGGCTGGAATTACAGAAAGACAAAAATGAAATAGTCCATGACTTTGAGAAGCTTACATTTTGTCAGAGACAACATCATACATGTAGGATATATTAAATGAATATGAAATATTTGGGAAATGGGACATTGCTGGAAATTGAAAAAGCACCAGGAAAATTTTACAATTACATTTAGGTCACTCCTCAGGCACAGAACCACATAAAGGGTCTATTTTCTGAACCTTTGAAGGAAAGGAACTATAAATCACATAGACCACCATGGCATAAGGTATAACAAATGAAGGGAAAGCAGGACTTTTCCTTAAGAATATGACATGAGGTGGGGTTATGCTTCCATCCAGAAGTGATTTTAGTCCTCTTGAGGTACAGGCTATAATTTTATCAGAGTAACATTGTCATGGACTTGCCAACTCTTTCCCAAATTTATTTCCCTTACACTTTTTGGATGAAAGACTATGGCAGATTGGCTGCCTTCTGCTGCAACTATATCTTTTCTGGTCTTCTGAGTCAATGTACCTGCTGCAGCTGATTGTCTTCTGAACTAACAAATGACCCTTGTTTCTGAAGGACTGTCCTCTGGGGTACCCATCCATCCTCCCTAATCATGCACACTTAAATTTCCCTAGATGTACTTTTGCCAATAACTTTTCTGCACTATGATACTAATTCCCTCCTTATTTAATGCTAATTGATGTTGTCTTTTATAGTATCTTTCAAGTAAATTTCCTTTTCTGTTTCTATATAATTTTAGGCTGTTGGGGGGGGGAGGCTTTTTCTTACCTTCAGTGCCATAACACGCCCTCACCCCACTTCACTCTTTGTGAGTGCTTGAGCTGTCCAAAAAGCTAACTGAATTTTATTCATGTTTATACTATTTCCCTAAATTAGAAAAAGTTGTTGTTTGTCCTTCATTATGAAAAAGTATCATTAGATCAAGGAGGTGAATTGGATTTGAGGGAGGGAGGGCTGTGTAAAGTCACCTGCCTCACTTTCTTCTCCAAAGCCATCTGCATCCAGTGTCAAGATTTAGATTAGGAAGACTGGAGATAGCTCTGGTTGCAATGGAACCTTAGCTGAGGTCTTTAAGAGCTCTCAGTTTGACAGACAACCACCCACTCGTGATTAAGGTTAGATAATAAATGATAAAGAGAATGGCCTTTTTAACCTAGTGAAAAAAAAAAGGAGGGGGGGGGGGGAGTTGTATGTGGCATCAATCTAAGAGGGAAAAACTCTAGGAGTTTCCTGTCAAAACAAATACAATTGCTATTAACATTTACTTTAAGAAATCTGCCAAAACAAATACCAAATGGTCTTGGCCTGAGCCCTTTTGTTGGCCAATCAAAGAGTCAAAGAGAGCTGGGTTTAAGGCATAGTCTTTAAGAAAAAACTTTAGCCCACAAAGCCTAAGACATTGAGGAAGGGAGGAAAGAAGGAAGGAAGGAGGAAGAAAACTCTTTTGCTCCTTTCTCGTGGATCAGCTTCTATTCACAAGGTTGTTGTTTTTCAGTAGAATGAGGAGTAGTTTTAGATAAGCAGAGGTGAATTCAAATCTTCCCTCTGCCACACTTCAATGACCTTAGGCAAATTACTTTCTTCCCCTTGGGCTGGGTTTCTTTATATGCAAAATGAAGGGATTACTTTCTGTGGCCTCTGACATCCCCCTATTAAATCAAGGCAAATTATTAATTTTAGAGGATTGCTTAGAGCATTGAGAAGGTAAGTGATTTGTCTAGGATTGTAGCACTTTGTGTTGAAGCCCTTGGCTTCGAGGTCAGCTCTTTATTGCCTACACCCTATTACCTCTTTTTTGTGTTTTCTTAAGAACATCACTTTACCCTCTGTGTCTTTTATGGTAATAAATGGTAATTTACTTATATTTATATTTATAATTTCTCCACTCCTAAATTTCCCTGACATAAATTTACTGAATCTGAATATAAAATTATCATGGTACCATATTGACCCATTTGCAGACAATGTAGAACACAAAAGAGACAATCCTCATGAGTAAGTTTTTCTATTGTCCCCAAAGTAAGCTATTATCCTGAACTGACTTTGCCCCAAGAAACAGTATGTTATTTATATCCAGTATGTTATATTTAGGAAAACCTAAAATGATTGTATGTTAATTTTACCTAAGGAACACTCTTGCCAATAGGAAAGATAGGAACCTTTCCCCTACCCTCACTCTTAACCTTTGACACATGTCACATTCAGTAAAAGTTTATACAATTGGGGGTAACTATGGGGTTGAGAATTCCAATCAGATATTACAACAGAGATGATCATGAGAAATAAAATATGCCAGGAACTTTTCCTTGTGGTAGGCTCTACAAGCAAGTCTCTGAGTTTTGTCCAGTTGTCATCAGGAATGCTGAACATTAAAGTAAAGTGGAGTTTCAAATTGAAGACCTATAGCATCTTTAAGAAGACAGCAAGAGCAAAGTAATGGCAGAGTTACTTATCTATGACATTTAACATCTTTGAGCATCAGTGTACTAATCTTTAAAAATAAGGGACATTTTTCATTCTCTACAGTCCCTTCTAGCTCAACAATTTGTGATTTTATGATTCCAGATTCTTTAGGAAATCAATAATGCAGACAATTCTTCCTCCTTATATTCAAGGAACTCTTCCATCATTTGAAAGAAAATAGTTTTCACCTGACTAGTAGTATTATGTGTTATCTTTACCACATTAATGTAAAAAAATTTAAAATAAAAAATTTCCAGAGAAACACAGGCTGTGAATAAACCTATAGGTAGAAGAATTTCTAACCAATGGCTTTGCCCAGGAATATCTCTCTCCTCATTTACCTTCATTTTAAAACAATTAAGCATGCTGACCATATAACCCCTCTCTGGCAAAAAAGAAAAAAAAAAAAAAAAAAAAAAAAGCATTCTTTGCTCCTGGAAAATTATGTAAGAACATCCAAGATGCAATTAAGCAGTTCAAAACAAATAAATCTACTTCTACTTTTTTTCCCCTCCCCCAAACCCAGCATCATAGGGGTGGGTTAGAAGGCTTGTGTTCTGTGAGGTAGGTGTGTTCTTTACAATTCATAGGAAACACACAATGTATAGTGTAAGGCTTTGCCTACTTGGGCCACTCCATGAGATCAAATCAGAGACCATAATTGCTTTCATGTTCATCTGAACAATACTCAGGAAAAAAAAAAAAAAAAAAGGAGGGAAATGGCTAGCATTGTAAGTGGGACCTGACCATATATTAACAATAATTCTTAGGAGCCCTACCTCCACAATTTTTCATAAATACATAATAATATGTGCTGTTGATTAAGATGGGACCCACAAACATAACTCTAGGGTTAGCTGGCAAGTTTCCTCTCCTTAGCGACCAGGCCTGAGTTGGATTGACAGCAAGCCAGATGCACCTGTCAATCAGCTCCAGCCCTAAGCCAGTCAGGCAGGATACACAGAAAAGAAAAATAGTCAAGCTGTCTTTGCTGTCTTAAGTGAAAGTAAGAAAGGAAAAGCAATTCTATGGTTTGTGTGGGGTGAAATTGAGGGGAGGAAGAAGGGCAGTGGTATCTGTGGATTCAGTCTGGACTAAAATGAAGCATGTTGGGCATTTAATCAATAATTGCTTCTTAAAAAAATTTTGTTTGATGGATATAAACACCAACAAGGTTAAAAATATTTCTAGTGTGTTAAGAATAATCAATAACTAATGGATATTATCAGACTCATATAGTTAGAGCTAAAAGAGATGTTAGAGATCAACTAATTCAACATCTTCATCTTATAGATTAGCACCCTCAATTATATAATAAAGAAGGATTTGAACTCAGAACTCTGACTTCAAATCCAATAATCATGTCACTGAATTGAACTTCTTTCTCTTAGTGGCCTTCTCTTTGGATAATTTAAAGTTTGAAGTGTTATACATACCATTATTTTCATTTTTTGTAAAGTGCGTAGGCATTTATTATTTCACCACACCATATGTCTCTCTCCCACCATGCTGAAAGAGATGGAGAGAAAGAGACACAAAGACAGAGTAAAAGAAAGACAGATACATAAAGAGACAGAGAGACACAAAAAAATAGAGAAATCTAGACAGAAAGAGACAGACAGAGAGATAGGCTGAGAGTGAGAGAAAAACAGAGAAAAAAATATGACCTCAGAAGGATAAAGAGACAGAGATAGAGAGAGACAAACTGAAGTAGAATTAAAGTATTACATTAGAAATTGTCTGGTTGTCAATCATTCGTTAATATAATAATCTGGTTTCAAGATATATTGAAGCTTACAATAGCCGAAAACATAGGTAGACTTTATGAAAGAATTCATCACTTAGGCATATAATATATTGAATTTGAGCTTGCCTGTGAACTGGTTACTTTTTGTTTTATTGTGAGAAGAAACTAGTTATTCAATGGGCTAAGCAACCTGGGGGGGAGGGGGGGTGACATAAGATAATACTAAAGCATTGGACTAATTAGTAAGAATTTTGTATTCTGTTGTTAGCCTCTTGGTGTTGGACAATCAGAGCCATAGTTATTGTGGGTTGAATGGGGCCTTGTCTTAGGAGACCAATATCCATTTCTTTGAGAAGACACATTGCTATACTTCCTCTCTGGAAGGATGAGTTTCCTTCCTACAATAACCCCTGTCTTCATGACTTACCTCTGGAACTGTCAACGCCAGGATCTTGCCATTGTGGTGTCATTTTCCAAAACCTAATTTTTACTTCTACACCCTGCAAAATGAAAAGCACACTTTCGTGGCTGAGCGATCTCCTCTTCTAATACTATTGCACCTGTCTTCCACACAAATGCTGCCCCTGTCCCCCAATTGTCTTTGCCCTAAATGAAAGGATTTCTCTTTAGAGAACTGCTCTAATTTGGAACTAATATGGAACTAATTTGGAATAGTGCATATCCTTTGATCCAGAGGCCCACATGTGCAAAAATGTTTGTGGCATCCCATTAGTTGGAGAATGACTGAATAAGTTATGGTATATGAATGTAATAGAATATTAATGTTCTCTAAGAAACGATCAGCAGGATGATTTTAGAGAGGCCTTGAGAGACTTACATGAACTGATATTAAGTAAAATGAGCAGAACCAAGAGACCATTGTACATGGAAACCACAAGATTATATAATGATCAATTCTGATGGATGTGGCTCTTTCCAACAATGAGATGACTCAAATCAGTTCCAATAATCTTGTGATGAAGAGAGCCATCTATACCCAGAGGGAAGACTATGGGAACTGAGTGTGGACCACAACACAGCATTTTCACTCTTTCTGTTTGCTTGCATTTTGTTTTCTTTCTCAGTTTTTTTTTTCCCCCCTCTTAATCTGGTTTTTCTTGTGCAGCAAGATAACTATATAAATATGTATACATATATTGGATTTACATATATTTTAACATATTTAGCATGTATTGGATTATCTACCATCTAGGGGAGGAGGTAGGGGGAAGAAGGGGAAATTTTAGAACACAAGGTTTTGCAAAGGTCAATGTTGAAAAATTACTCAAGCATATGTTTTGTAAATAAAAAGGTCTAATAAAAAAAGAAAAAGATAAATTGAGAACTGATATGTGGCCAAGTCATTTTATCCTTTTAAGACAATTTCTTCATCTATAAAATGAGTGTATTGGGTTGGATGACCTCTAAATCTCCTCCAAACTCAACATTCTATAATTCTTAATTAAGAAAAAAAGACTATGTACTATATGTTTTTGATGGTGAAGTCAAACCTTGAAAATCTTTTATCTAATTGCCTAATTCATATTTTATGATGCAGATTAAAGTAGCTGATAATTTCTATTTTAAAATATACTGAGTATAATAGAATATGTGCTTAATCAATGTTTGTTGAATGAATACAGATAATCCTAGGATCACAGAGCTTGAAGGAACTATAGAGATCATGTTGGCTTCCAACTACCTCACTTAACCTGCTAGTGCTCTGGGTAATCCTCTGAAAATAATAAGTTGCAGGAAAGTTTGAACTTACATTGGTAGAAGAAATTTCTCACCCAAAGGAGTTCCTTCTATCAATGAAATGACATGTAAAAAAAAAAAAAAAAAAAAAAAAAAAAAAGACATGATTAGATAAAAAGAAGAGTTGAGATTTGAACTCAATTCTTCTAACTTAGATGAAAGGAAGAGTGATCATAATTTTGCTTTTAAGTGAACAACCTTTTAAGGAATGTGAGAAAAAATCCTACAAAATGGATTTAAAAAATAAATAAATTATTGGTATATGCTAGGGAACTGCAACAGGGAAGGAAACATTCACTTCATGTAGTGGAAATTAGTTCCATTTTTAATTGCTTTCATAGAAACTACGTAGACCTGTTCAAAAAAGGGGGGCATTAGGGCAGCTAGTTAGTATAGTGGATAGAGCACCAGCCCTAAAGTCAGAAGAACCTGAGTTCAAATGTGACCTCAGACACTTAACATTTCCTGGCTGTGTGACCTTCAGCAAGTCACTTAACCCCAATTGCCTCTGGAAGGGGAAGGGGAGGGAATGAGGGCTTTTAGGCCTTTGACCAACTCCCTTATTAGTGAAATTCTGAGGGGTTATGAAAAGTCAGCTTCTCAAAGGACTTCTTTTGGATATTGGACAAATGATTTTGGTAGCCAGCTTGGGCAACCCTGCCATGCAGTATCACATTGTTGGCAGGTCTGTTTGTGCTGCCCCAGCTCTTGAAAGATATGATTATATATCACTCAGGTAAATATGCCCTAAATATTGTATAGTATCTGTTTTTTGTCTCCTGTTTTGATGAGTCCATTTATGACAAGATTCCTGGATACCTTTAGAAAATTTCATCAGCTAATATTAATATTAAGAAAAATCCTTAGGCTGAATATATTGATGAATGAGTTAGAACTGGTGATACTAAAATTTTGCTGTTGCTGTTTTTTCCATCTCTAAAGACAGTACATAGAAAGTTTCATTCTGAAGAAATCCAGTTATGTCTTTACTTTCCTATATCTTAATACTATAGGACTGCATCTTCCCTAAGAATTGTTTCCCATTGGCCAATAAACTAGTAAGGAAGTTTTTTGTTTTTGTTTTTTTTCCCCCTGGCTTCAGTTTAGAGGGTTGATTATTTTTGATTATTCTCCTCTCATTATGGCTAATGTACTTAACATTAAACAACAGTGGTTCAACATAATATTTATTAAGAACCTATTAAGTACAAGCATTAAGTCAGGAGCTTTTTGAAATAGACAAATTAGGAGCTTATTGGTCAAGTTTATTTTATAAAAGAGGAAAGTGAGGCAAGGTAACTTGTTCAGGGTCACACAGCTACAGTTTGAAGTCACATTTGAACTCAGGTTCTTCTGACTGGTTAGAGCTGTTACTCTATTCATGGAACCACCTCACTGCCCATATTTGTCAGGAACAGATCTTATTTTTGGATTTCCCTTAGATTGAAACTAGCTATTTATGCTATTATGTCTCTCAAGTAAGGATATAGAAGAAATAATCACAGAATTAGAAATCCAAAGCTTAGGATGGCACTTAGATATCAATTATCTAATTGGATATATGAAGAAACCCCAACTTAGAGAGGTTAACTCTAATAATTTAGATAGATAGATAACTAATATTTATGTGAGTCTAGAATCTAGATTCTAGACTCACATAAATATTAGAGTCTGGTTTGTTTCAATTTTAAATGATACCAGTTAGTTTATATCAATTTATATAGGTGAAGAGTGCCACATAGAAAATATATTTAATAGTCAACATGGTTCCTTTATTAGTTTACAAAATTACCCTTGCATATCACTGATTATTCTTATCTCTAAATTTTGCTTTTAGGACCTAAGTCCTCAGTACCAGAGGAAGCATATTAATATGATTTTCCACACAGTATGAAATAGAATAAAAAGGACATGACTGCATAGGAATGTTACCTTACTTCTAAGGAAACTATATTTAATCTTTATTGTTTTGGGGCATAGTTACATTCCACATATGTATCTAATTTTAACTTATTTCTGGGGAAACAGTTATTGATATCTTTTAAGACACAGATATCATTCATCTCAGTAGGGCATTCACATTACATTTGCAGACTCACACAATTGAAGCAGACATAGATTCTCATAACTAAAGTTCTTATAAGACCACTAAGAATTTAATTCTCCAAATTTAAATACTGCCATTTCATTTACTGGGATTTACATTTGAAAGAGCTGGTTGGACCTATGTCCAGTGTTTTTTGTTTTAAAGACATTAATTGAGGTCCCAAAAGATGGATATTTTGTCATTTGTAGTGATTATGATTTAAACCCAGGTTTTTGTTTGTTTGTTTTGGGGGTTTGGTTTTGTTTGGTTTTGGTGAGGCAATTGGGGTTAAATGACAGAACCCAGGTCTTTGTGTTGCCACAACTTTATCTCTATTAAAATTAAAATTTGTCATCTAAAGGCATTTTGGAAGGCATTGTGACATGGAAACATTGCTGGAGCAGACATTCTTAAAGGCTAAGTGTCAAATCTTGTTGGACAGATCATTTAACACCTTTAGCCCAATATATCTCATACCTAAAATAAATGGGGTAGACTAGATGACCCTCAAGATAATCTTGGAGGTGTTCTCCTATCTTTAAATATAGAAATTTAGTATTCTCATATGGACCACAAAATATTAGCTTGTTCTACAAAATATTATTTGCAGATATCCAAGTAAAGACTAGAACATCATCTGTCAGGGATGCTGTGGAAGAGATTCCTAATCTGGGTGGGAAGTGGACAAAATAACCTCCAAGGTCATCCAGATTTGCTAATTCAAAGAGTTTGGATCTCTAGAAGAATCACAAGGTAAAGCAAATTCTTTTCAAAACATGGATTATTTGTAATAAATATTTTGTGTCTTTATATTTCACATCTTTTCTTGATATTACTGACAAAATACTTTTGTGAATGAGGTAATTACATTAGAAGAAGGAAACTTGGCCAGCATCCTTAATAGAAGTATATTTAATATGAGCTAAGGCCTCCTAATGAATTACACAAGCTTTCTTTGGGAAGGGGAGAAAGCTATTAATTTTATTTTATTTTTTTAAAGCAAACATTCTATAGTACGCATTGTAACATGTGTCCTATAAAATGATGTTAGTTAAGGCTAGAGAGTGGGTCAGAAAACTTTGGAAAAGTTTAGCCATTGAACTCTGAACAACCATAGGAATAATGAGAAGCCATGGGGAAATGGTGCTTTTGTAGAACCAAGTTTGCCTCCAGGCATTCCTGATCTGAGGAAAACACTTTAATTAATATGTAAAACAGCAGTGGGAAGAGAAAGTAAAGGTTAATTTCCAAACCACATCACTACTGGCAGTATTTTGGTTGGGAAACCTTGGGAAACTCTAGGTGTTCCTCTTTAAAGACATAGAGGTGCTTTTGTGTGGGAACTGCCTCCAAGGTATTCAAAAGATCTTTTATCTCCACACAGTGGCATTACTCTTTCTGTGTTTGAAAACATAGCCTATGACTGTTGTTTTTAATTTGCAATGAGCCTCCATTTTATGAAACCACTGAGGAATTCAGAGTGACTGGAAGGCAATTGTTTGGAAAGGGCCTCAAAGTAACTTTTGTGAGAGGGAGAGGGGTTTCCTTCACTTTCTCCTTTCTTTTCTTTTCTCTGTTGTTCATTGATGGCCACCTTAGCTACCTTTAGAATTTGTGAAAAAGACCTGTCCTTCCCTCTGCTGCTCAGAAAACCAATTGCCTGAGGTAAGAGTTAGCATCAAGGTGGACTGGAAAGAAAGCTCCTGTTGAGGGTCAGGGAACTAGGTGAATCCTATCCTGTCTCCAAAACTCTAATGTCAATGCGAATTTGGACAAGTCACTTTGCCTCTTTAGAGGTTTCCTTATTTGTAAAATAAGATGGTTGAAATAAATGACTTTTCAGGTCTTTTCTAGTTTTAAATTTATCAACCTGTTTCCTGGTACAGATTCTGAAAAACCAAACCCACAGTCCAATGTGTTAAGTTCTTAATGAGTTAAGGACCAAAATTTAAATCTTCTACCCCCAGAAGGTATAAGCATGTTTATAAATGAACTCTTTAGACAACATTTTTGGGGAGGAGTGTGTGTGTGTGTGTGTGTGTGTGTGTGTGTTTGTGTGTTTGTGCGTGAGGGCACGTGCGCGCATGCTAAAAAGAGAGAGAGAGAGAGAGAGAGAGAGAGAGAGAGAGAGAGAGAGAGAGAGAGAGAGAGAGAGAGAGAGAGAGAGAGAGAGAGAGAGAGAGAGAGAGAGAGAGACTGTAGTACATCCAGGCAAAGGCAACTAGAATCGTGAGGGACCTGGAGAAAACATTAAACTGGGAATGTTTAGTATGGAGAAAAGATGATTTAGAGTGAAGAAACCCTAGCTACCTTTAACTATTGGAAGTGTTTTCCTGTTGAAGTGAGATTATTTCTGCTTTGCATAGTTTTTAAGGACAGAATAAAGAGCAATGGGTAAAAGTCATAGAGAGATGAATTTGGGTTTGATCTAAGGAAAAGTTGTGCAACAGTTTCCCTAATTGTCCTATTCAGTTACTCTGCCTCAGGTTATAACCATTCCCTCTTAATGTATGATAGGATAAAGGTCTTATAGCTTAGACCTTAGGCTATACTTATTCCTTCTTAACCATTTTAGACATGTCATTAGAATATCAGGAGCCTCTCCAGTACCTCCCTCCTAGGTGCCTGCCTCCATTATGTCATCCTCATCCTAGGGTCCTCCCCCGCTTAGATCATCCCCAGCCAGGTACCTTCCCCATTATGTCATTGTTTTTGTTATCTTATAAAAGAATCTTGTATCCTACATTCAGGGCTGGATTCTTTGAGACGATAGACTCATTAGCCCTGAGACCAAACCATGGATCCATTTGGTCCCAGTAAATCTCTCCATTTAATAAATTCGGTATTGAATACTTTCTGATCTCTATCTTGCTCAGTTTTTCCAGCATTACAGAAAAACCATTTAAATTCAGTTTAACAAATATTTATTACAACTACTGATGAAGTCCTGGGTATCCAAGGGGACTTTAGCAGATAAAGCTTGAAGCATTGATAGGATTAAAATACTCCCTGAGGCAAGTAGGGAAAATCCTTGTTAGGATCATCTCAGCCTTAGGTGGCACTTTTGTTCAAGTGGACTTTTGACAGAAGTCTAGTGGCCCCATCTTTACTGTATGCAATCAGAAAGCCAAGTTATGATGTCAAATCCCCAGGTTATATTTCTCCTATAAAATATCTGTTCATTCTGTAGGTCCTTGTTAAATTTCTCTATGAATTTAGCTCACCAGTCAATGGTGTACTTCTTGTTATAGCTAAACTCCTTTTTTTAGGGTTAGCCATGGTGTACTCCAGTCTCATGTAATCTTTCCCCAATGGCATTTTCCTCCTGGTTATTGCTGGGGGGTTACTCCCCTTTATTTCCCAAAACCCTTATCCTTGTTAAGAAACCCTTATGAATTTGGCCTGATCTTAGCACTGTAAGAAAACATTTGCCACTTGATTTGGAAGATGTCTAAGCCTACGAATTCCTTTGAGACAACCAGCAACACTGGCCCATAACCCCAATATACTTTTAGGATATCACCTCCAAAAATCAACACTATTATATTGAAGTCACTCTCTTGGGAACTAGGGAGAAAATGCTCCCTACTTTCAAGGGAGCTTACCTTCTAACAATTAGAACTATCCAAAAATTCAGTAGACAGTCTTAGAAGACAGTGAGTGCTCCATCACTGACCATTCTTCATCCCATTTAGCCATCTAAAAGGTTATCACAGCAGTCACCTTGCCATTTAGTTTATGGAAATGGACAATTTCTTCTCCATCCATAACCATCCCCAAGTTTCACCTCTTGCTCAGGGAACAGTAATCAAATCACTACTCTCATTGCTCAATGAAAGGATGGGACAATCTATTGTCCCTGATTTTACTCAAAATACCTCTTTGTTTTTTCAAAGCTCCATTCTCTGGCCACCACAATTCATGTGACTTATATCTGCCTAAAATGGAGGAACTGTCTAATTCTTATATTTATTTTTTATCTATAAAGCTAGTATGGTGCCTGGCACATGGTAAGCATTGCAAAAACGTTGATTTAAGTCTTCAAACTAAGGTCTGATAATTGCTTGTTTCAGAAGAGGACTTGTCTATAAGGTACAAGCTTCTGAAATTTTAAAATTGTACACTGTTGATTAAATGGAGAACTCTGAGGCAAAATGTATGAAGGAAAATAATTTCTTAAGGTTATTCACTAAATTGAGATAAAGTGACTTTTGTGACTGGGCCACAAGAAAGTACATGTAGTCTCACATGGAAAATCTATAATAATTGTAGCGAGCTGTCGTCTCCAGAAGCTGCCAGATCGTTCTCTGGGAAGAGATCTGCTGTGTCTACTCAAATCTCTCAGACAGATTCTTCTTCCTGTAGTGAACCGTTGTCTCCAGGTAGTTGCTGTTAACTCTTGTCCAGAGAAGTGACTTCCCTTCCTGCAGAGAGCTGCGTCAAGCCAGATGTAGTGCAGAGTCTTCTCCTTGAATCCTGGCTCTGAATCTCCTCCAGCCCTTATCCTTCTCCAGGCAGACTCACTTTCCAGGCCCACTGTTGTCTCTTTTATCCTCCCAGAGAATGGGCGTGGGATAATGCAAGGGCTTCTGGGAAGAACCACTTCAGCCAATGAGCTTGCTCCTTCTATCAAGTCAACCTGAGTTCTCACCTTGTAATTGTCCAGACAACCTGAGTTCTCACCTAGTAATCCTAACAAATAATATGTATCGGAAATTTGTTGGGAGCAAGGAAAGAATGGGTGCAGAGAATTAATTATTCACTTTTGATCTAACTAGTAGTGACCTCCTTATAGCTACTCTGAAAGAATGAAAGGAGCTATATTTGTATGTTATTCCATTTAACAGGGCAAGTAAAACATAAATCTTGTCCTTGCTATTCCCAGGAGAATTAAATATCCTCTTTTCCTTTGCAGGGGAGTAAAAACTAACAAAATAGGCAAAGAAGGTAATACAAGTATGCATTATGAATTGCATAGAATGAAAAGCAATTCCATAAATGAAAATTTATGGAAGAAATACTAGAAAAGGAATCAGAAAAATCTGAGTTCTAAGTCTGTGGATGGCCTTACTTAACTATATGGCTTTAAACTAAATACAAATTCTAATAATCTTGGGTTCTTAGTCTATAAAGTAGTATTGATTAGTATTGTTCTGGCTTCTCAGGGATGTGTTAATGATTAAATATTAAAGATACTTTGAAGAAATTAAAATCCTTCAAATACAAATTGAACTCAACAAATATTAGATAGCTATTACATGCAAAGTGTTGTTGTTTAGATGTTTTAGTCATCTCCATCTTTTGGTCACCCAACTTTGGGTTTTCTTGGCAATATTTGATAGCAGAGAGCTACCTGAGAGCTTCAATAACTATTAGCATTTTCTTATTTTTCCTCAGACAATATTTTTAGTTCCGTTTTACTGGTGGGAAAAAAAAAAAGTCTAAAAGGTAAAGTGTTTCATACTTGGATACATAGTTATTCACTGCTTAAACTGGGACATAAACCAAGGGATGACTTTAGGACTATTGCTCTTGCCACTGTACCACATTTTAATTGTTGGATCAGAAAAACTTTCAGAGAACAGGTAGCAGCATTGAATCTGGGTCTTGAAGAAAAGAAATGTTAGATACATAGATAGATAGATAGAAAGATAGATAGATAGGCAGACATATATAAAATGGTATAGAGATAGATATTCAAGGCATAAACACAAATATATAGAATGTAACATGTACACATATATATATATATATATATTGCTGATGTATGCATAAATAGATGGATGATATATAGCTAAATACATGACAAATGAATAGATGATATGTGTTAAGGCACACCCACAAACATATCCAACATATTATACACATTAATATACAGGATTACATGTATAAATACACATATTTATTAATACATGTATACAGAGATGGATTAAATAGAGATAATAAAAAGATGATTGCTATATATATTCAAGATATAAATGAAAATACACATGTATTACATACATGTATACATACCTGTATACACATGTTGATATTCATATAATTAGAAGGATGATATATAGTTAGATGACATAGACAATCTTACATCTGAACATCTAAATGAGAAATCATAGATTTAGAGCTAGAAGGGACATTATAGGTCATCTTATTTAAACTTCCTCATTTTATAGATAGGAAAATTGAGAGCCAGAGAGTTGAGTGACTGGCCCAAGAATATACAGGTAATAAAAGTAACAAAACTGGGATGTATACGCAGTTTCTTTATTTCAAAATCTTATGCTTTCTCCATTGTATCACAATGATACTTACCTGTGATACCACACAGGAATATAGTCTTTGAATCTCATATTCCCAATCTAAAAATTGGAAGAAATGAGTATTTTTCTGATTATTTCTTAGGCTTAGGGAGGATAAAATAATAAAGTATTTGGAAAATTTGGAAATTTTAAAGTCCATGAAAATTAAAATTAATTAACATAAAGCACTTCAAAGTTGTAGAAGTATAAAGATGGAAAAAAAGAGCACAATTTCTACTTTTAGATGACCTCAGAATATAGGACCATAGGTTTAGAAGCAGCATTAGGAATCATCATCTGGTTCAGTCTCCTTCATTTTAAATATGGGGAAAATGAAGCACAAAGATGTTGTTTGACTTATCAAAGGTCATGTAGGTGGTAAACATTGAACTGGATTTGATAAATGTCCTCTGGCTCCAAAGTCAAGTGCCCTTTACATTTATTTTTCATCTCTAAAGGAATAATTTTATCTTAGGTTTTTTTTTTTTTTTTTAATATCCCCAAAACAAATTACCCTTCAAATTTTTTAAATTGATAATTTCTGTCTTGGTATTACAAAATTATAAATAATTATAATAATAAACTTCTCATCTTTAGGTTTTTTGTTTGTTTGTTTGTTTTTTAATCCTCCCCTTCATGAAATAAAATGCAATTTCTTTTCAAAAGCCTAAGGCTTCAAGCTTGTACTTTTCAAGCATTGAGACATTACATTTGCAAAGTTATCATTAGATATATGGATTATGAAATGATAGGGTCTTGCTTGAACTGTGATTTCACTGGAAACTTCTCAGTGAAGAGTAGAATTCTTTCTACCAATGCAAGTTGACACCTTTGGCACCTTCTCTGCATCTTATACTCCTGCCTAGAGCATTAAAAAACAAGTCCAGTCACCCAACCACTCTGCATCAGAAATAAAAATTTAACATGGAGCTTCCTAGATCCAGAGTAAGAACTTATTATTAATAACTAATGCTTTGAAGAGATTCAGAGCTTCTCTTTTTTCTTTCCTTATTTTAGCTTACTTTCTCCCCTTATTAACCTTATTTAGCTTTTCAAGTAATCTCTAGTCTAAAGTGAATTCCATTCAATGAAGCTTGAGTGGAGATAAAGTTGTTTGCTAAATTGTCCAAATAGAGATGTTCTCTGAGTCTAAGAGTGACATAATGTCACTCTTAGCCCTTCATTATAATATTCCTTCTTATAGTAATTGTTAACCAGAGTTGATTGCTATTTTTTTGAACACTCTTTTCCCAAAGGAATTGTCTTTGATCTAAAAGAGAAGTGCCAAATTACTATCCTTTTTATTAAAATGCTGGCATTATTAATAAAACAATTACATTACCCAGAAATTATGTCTCTTGAACTTTTTTAAATGCCATGAGGGGCTAGCACTCTATTTATTAAGCTGTGCTTTATTTTAATATTCTAAGAGTTTTTAATTGATAGTTGACTCTGTGGAACTGTATGGCTTACAAACTGCATTCCATATTATTTTCCTATGAGATAGTTAGTATGAGAACTATCTATGTATCTATCTTCATTCCCATGTCCTGAAGAAGAAACTGTTATGTTTGCATGATAATGGGCTAGTTAAGGCAGAATGCAAACACAGGTCTGCTTGCAAACTTAATGCCATAGCTTCAGCATTTAACAGCAAAATGTCAGTTTATCAGAATGTTCAGGGAATGGGTGTGGAGGTTGATGTTTTGATTAATTCAATTTTATAGCTAGGTACTACTAGAAAAGCCCTTTTGTTCCAACATATGTGGCTTTTTAAAAAGTTTCTAAAATAAATTTCTTGAATTTCCTGCCTTGGTAAGTAGAGTACACTAAAGATAATTTAATATTATATAGATGAATCTGAAGAATAGTTATCATTGTACAGAAAGCACAGAAGATTGAGCAGAATATGCATTGATTTCAGGACCTTCCTTAACTCAGATTTGTGGGGTATTTGTTTTTGTTTGGAAGTGGCATGGTATAGTTAAAAGAAGAGACAAAGAACCCGAGTTTATTGCTTCTGTTACTTACTGTGTATGTGTTTACCTTCTGAAAGTATCAGAAAGGGCTACAATGCTCTGGTAAGAAAGAAATAGTTGTTAAAGTGTGCTGCTGATTAGCACAAGTTTAATACATATAACTCTTATGTTATCGACACTCTTAGCATGTAAAGTACCCTCATGTATTCCATCCAGTAATCTTATTACATACCCATAGCTTTCCTGACATTCTAGACATTCTAGGTATTAACAAGAGGGAGACTGAAAGTCCCCTTCCTGATTAAAATTGTGATTATAACTTTTTGAACAAAGTCTCTGTCCTTGGACAATGAGTTGACCCCAGAATTAAAAAAAAAAAAAGAGATGGATTGCAAAAGTTCCTCTAATCATCCTAAACTTTCTCATTGAAACATAAGCCCATGTGTTAATACCTATAAGTACTATTATGTGGCTAGAAGTCATGAAATAGTGCACTGCAAGTCTCTGAAGAATTCAAATTAAATATTACTCAGACAGAAAAGAAGAGGTATATGGGGGGTGTGAGCAGGGCGAAATGCATAACCAAAATTGAACTATCAGGAAAAACCAAAGAAAAATGTCATTAAAGAAATATATAATTGAAAAAAAAAATAGGCTGGTTATCTGCCAAGAGCAAGAAACAATTGGTAAATGAACCATGTGCTCACTGTTAAAATATTACAAGAAAGCAAGTATCCCTGCCTTTACTCTACACATACAGGGCAGATCCTCTATGATGAACCAACCATATGGGAAGTTATGAATACACAGAACAGACGAACATGGATGGATTCTGGTCTGGGAATGGAAGATCCAAATTGAAGAGATCACAGATACATTATTATTATAGTTTTCTTTTTAAAGGTTTGTACATAGTAGTTATTAATAAATGCCTATTAAATTATTGAAATAATTTGAATTCAATTAATTAAATTGAATATTATGGAAGATCAAATGATTTAGCTACAGATTTTAGAGCCTATATAGATATTTATATTCAAGGAAAGGCCTTGCAAAGACTACTCTGTTCTTTCCTGAAGGTTTGTGTTTATTACGAATGTTCATAGTAACAATAACAACAACAATGTGTTGTCCCTTTCTTACTCAGTATAAGCTTTTGAGGTTAAATACCATAGAAGTGCCTTCCCTTTAACTGTGCCAGTATCTACTACATAATCCTGAGCAAAGTGGACATTTAATAAATATTTAATGATGACAATGATGATAAATATACAATAGCACTTCTATTCTGGTCCAGCTAGTGCCCCTTAATGATTTGGGGTTAACCAAAAAGACTTTATACAATGTTGAGTAGAGCCAAAAATTACAAACTTTGTTTCACAAAAACCACATTGAACATCTATGAGTGTATAAAGCCTAAATAGAACTGAAATATTACTTTTTGAAGGAAATTTTGATCATTGAAGCAAAGGTCTAGTGCTATACTTCTTTACTCTGTAGAGGGCATTTATTTCTGTCTTGAACATGGAAATCATTCTGATTGGGTGGTCACATCTGAGGTAAAATACCTACCAGAAATTTATGAAGCTTCCTCTGGGAGCACTAGGTTGGGATATGCTGGGTGATCCAAATCCATTTATCTGGCCGCATTTCTATCATTTTTGTTTTTTAGGTGTCCAAATGTTTTTCTGTGAAGAAACCACATAATTTTTTGATGGGGGTATGAATCTAAGGAAGCCTGGAGGGGAAGAAATGAAAACCCTATGATTGAATTTTGTCTATTAATGAAAGTTCAAATAAATCAAAGCTCACACAGTTCTCTTTTATATGAATAAAATATTCTACCTGGAGGCAAGAGGATGTTATATGTTATACTATCTTCATTAATCTGCAAGTTAGGACATTTGCTGCTCAAGACCGAGACTAAAGATCACTTTGGAAAAAAGAAGCTGAAATATTCATTCTCTTATAGGGTGCTGCTTTCTATGAGCATTAAAATGTTCTGTGATAGGGTCCTTTCTATCCAGAAATCACTTCGGTTATACAAATAATTTCTCTGATTAGCTATTTGGTTTCAACTCTTTCCTTTTTTTTTTTTTTTTAAAGATCTAGAAAAATACCACAGAAATAGTGTGTTAAAGGTTTGGGTTACTGGATTTGTAATCAGGAAGAATTGGATTCAAATTTCACTTCTGATACTTACTGACTGAACCTGGATAAATTCTTTGCCTTTATTTCCCTATCTCTCATACAAGTAGTTTGGAATATATGGTTCTCTTACAATTCTAAATAAATGAATCTATAAACAGTCTAATGTCTGGCAGAGCTTTGAGTGAATGGTCAAGCTATGCTTCTCAACAAATACTTGTTAAGTGTTATTAAGTGCCTACTATGTACCAGGCACTGTAGGTACAAAAAAAAAAAAAAGTTAAAAACTAATTCTTATTCCTAAGGAACTCCCTATATAGTGAGACAACATGCAAACAACTATGTACAAGCAAGTTTATATTCTGGACAAATTGGGAGTAGTTTTAGATGGAAGAATTTAAGATCAAGGGGGACTGAGAAATACTTTGTGCAGAAAGTATAATTTTAAGTGAAGCTTGAAGGAAGTAACAAAAATTAGATTGTAGAGATGGGAAAGGAAGAAATGGAACAACATGGGAAACAGCCAGGGAGATAAAGTATAATATGTGAGAAATAAAAAGGAGATAGAGTTACTGGACTGCAGGTTTTTGTTTGTTTGCTTGTGTTTGTGTTTGTTTTTGATGTGGTAGGCATATGATTGTAGGCACTTGAAGAAAATAGCAACCAAAAGATGAGAAATTGAAGATAAATGAGAATAGAAATGACAGAGGGAATAAATTGTTAGAGGAGACTGGTTGGAATGGGATATGGAATACATTATGAGCCTAGTGGTGCTAGTGCTCCTGATGGGATTCCTGAAAGTAATAGAAAAATTGAAAATAGGAGAGGTTTTTTTTTGGGTGGGGGGGGAGGGGGAATTTAGAGTTGAGTTTGAGCATATTGATCTTAAGATAGACATATCTTGAGCATGCTGTTTTCAGGCAGATTTCTACAAAACCTTATATAAACTGATGTTAAGTGAAGTGAATAGAATGAAGAGAATATTGTATATAGAAACAACAAGATTATGTGATGATCAAATCTGATTAACTTGGCTTTTTTCAACAATGAGGTGATTCCAGGAAAGTGCCATCCACATTCAGAGAGAGAACTATGGAGACTGAATGTGGATAAAAGCATAGTATTTTTACCTTGTTGTTATTGTTGTTTATTTGTTTATTTTTTCTTTCTTGTGGTTTTTTCACTTTTGATCTGATTATTTTTTTGCATAGCATGATGCACATGGGAATATATTTAGAAGAATTACATGTTTGACCTATATCAGATTGTTTGCTATCTTGCAGAGGAGGAAGGAAAGGGAAAAAAAATTGGAACACAATGTTTTGCAAAGGTAAATGTTGAGAACTATCTTTATTTGGAAAAATAAAATACTAACAAAAGGTTATACAAATCTTATAAGATAGACATATAGGATAGTATCTAATAGTGGATAGACATGTGAAATGTGTAACTACAAGTTAAAGCTGGACAACTGGATTTGAGAATCATCTGCATAAAGATAATTGAAAACTGGAGAAAATGAAATAATTGAGTGAAGTAATGTAGACAGAGAAGAAAAGAGGCCTCAGGATGGTGCCTTTTGAGCTTTTTTTTTTTCCCCCAAAAGGGATATCAATTAGGAAATATATTACTGAAAAAGGAATTGTGTATGCTTGTAGCAGAAGTAAGGAATAACAGATTATAGCCTAAGCACTATCCTGGACCACAAAAAATGTTAAAAGAGATATAGGAGGGGCAGCTCAGGAAAAAAAAAAGAGAGAGAGAGAGAGAGAGAGATAGGAATTTCTATCTTTCTTTTTCTTAAAAAAAAAAAAAAAAACCAAAAAACAACCTTTTAGTTTTTCAAGAATGAATATTGAAAATTACCTGTGCAATTTTTTTTTCCCTGAGGCAATTGGGATTAAGTGACTTGCCCAGGGTCAAACAGCTAGGAAGTGTTAAGTGTCTGAGATCACATTTGAACTCAGGTCCTCCTGACTTCAGAGTTGGTACTCTATCCACTGTGCCACCTAGCTGCCCCTATGCAAATATTTTGAAAATATAGTGTTTTAATAAAAACATTTTATATGAACAATTTTCATGTGATGAAATTAACACCATCTGTAGTCATGAAAAAGATGCTCTAAATCACTATCAATTAGAGAAATGCAAATTAAAACAACACAGGATCCACCTCATATCTCTCAGATTGATTAAGATAACAGAAAAAGATAATGATAAATTTTGGAGGGGGTGTGGAAAACTGGGATACTAATGCATTGTTAGTGGAATTGTGAGATGATCCAACCATTCTGTAGAGCAATTTGGAACTATGCCCAAAGGATTATAAAACTATACCTACCTTTGACTCAGCAATTTTGACTGGGTCTGCATCCCAAGGAAATCATAAAGGAAGAGAAAGGATGCACATGTGCAAAAATGTACTAGCTCTATTTGTGGTAACAAAAAATTGGAAAATGAGTAGATGCCCATCAATTGGGGAATGGCTGAACAAGTTGTCATATGTGAAGATAATGGAATATTATTGGGTGTTTTTTTGGGAATATTATTGTTTTATAAAAAATGATGAATAAGCTGGTTTTAGAAAGGCCTGAAAAGATTTACACAAACTGAACTGAGTGAAACAAACAGAACCCAGGAATACGTTGTACACAATGTTCAATGATCAACTATGAAAGACTTGGTTCTTCTCAGTGGTTCAGTGATCCAAAGCAAATGCCATCTGCATGCAGAAAAAGAACTAGGGAGACTGAATATAAATCAGCACATGCTATGCTCACTATTTTTTGCTGTTTTTTTTTTCTCTCCCATAGTTTTTCCCTTTTGCTCTGATTTTTCTCTCCCAACATGATTCATATAGCAATGTGTATTAAAAATAGTTAAATTTTTTTAAAAGGGGAAAAAATGTCTCCATCTTCTGAAAAACCATGCTACATGGTTAAAGTCTCAAATTAATTTCTAAAAGCACTTTCGTAAAGCTCATTACTATTACTAATGAAAATCCAATTCAACAAATTTCTTTTTAAAAAACAAATTTGAATGATAAATATATATATGTGTATATATATATATATATATATATATGTATATATATATATATATATATATTATAAAGCAAAGCTTCTTAAACTGTGGTTCATGGGCCAGCTAGGTGGTTCAGTGGATAGAGTACCAACCCTGAAGTCAAGAGGACCTGAGTTTAAATCTGTCCTCAGACACTTAACACTGCCTAGCTGTATGACCCTGAGCAAGTCACTTAACCCCAATTGCCTCAGTAAAAAAAAAAAAAAAAAAAAAAAAAAAAAAAAACAACAACAACAACAACAACAACAACAAAACAACTCATGACCCCATATGAAGTCACATAACTAAATGTGGGAGGGTCACAAAATATGATTTATTATAAGTAAGTGTTTAATTTGTATATCTATTTTATATACCTATCTGGTGTTGCATAGAAATTTCTTGAGTGAAAAGGGGTCATGAGTGAAAAAACTATAAGAAGCTCTGCTATAAAGGATAAGATGGAGGGTGAGGTGAGTAGTAAGGAAAATCCAGATGACATAAAACAAAATGAATCAATTTAAACTTTAAAATGTTGAATAAGAAGAAGGAGGAGGAAGAGGAGAAGAAGGAGGAAGAAGAGGAGAAAGAGGAGGAAGAGGAGGAAAAAGGAAGGAAAGGGAATAAAAAGAGGAAGAGTGATGGCATATATTGTGGAGTGAATAGCTGAATTATATATTTATGTAGATTTGGTGACAGAAAGATCAGAATGGGTCAGTTCAGACTCAGTAAAAAGTCAATTTCATATGTTGCTGGGAAAAGATATTAGAAAATAGCTCTATAGGCTTACATTTGGTTCAAATTATTTGCTTTTGTTGTTGTCTTGTATGTGAACATGCATTTAAACTAATGTTTTGTTTGTTGCAGTTACTTTTTAAAATAAGCTTGGCTTCATTTAGAATTCAATGAATTTGTGTAGTTTGTTCAAATTCCTGGTATTGATTTCATGTTCATGAATAGAGCACACTATATTTGGCCATATCAATAACAGCAAAAGATGGATTGGCAGCTTGCCTTCAAACCTGCCTCCAGTACATTTGAACTCACAGCCACCTCATTGTACAAAGATCTGCATTTGTACTCAAAGCTGGGAAACTGACTTCTGTATTTAGAATTTTCAGTTGCTCTCTAGATATGTGGAGTGAAAATGGGGAGAGTTGGGAAGGTCTGAAAGGTACATTGGTTTAGGTGTCAATAAATTTGAATTCTAGTTCTAGAAAATCTGCTAATTACTTGTCAGCCTTCATTTGCCTGTGCCCTTGTTTCCTCATTTATAAAAACAAAGATGATCAATAATATTTATTCAATTACTGCACCAGGCTGTTGAGTTTTGCAGAAAATTTACCCTTTATTTAAGCTATATGCTGTCACCTCAGCTCATCTGTTAGTGACTCATGAAAGCCAATACTATTGTTTTCTACACACACACACAACCACTTTGAAAATCAATTACAAATCCACATATTTAACATAATAGAATATTATTAGGATATGGCTTATAATATGTTGGGAGTCAAATCATGTTTTCTGAAATAAACTAACAACATATACCAAACTGTTATTTTCCTGGCATTCGCTCCTATTTCATACTTGATAATATTGGTAGGAAAAAATCAGGCTCTTACAAATAGTATGCAACCAATAGATCACCTCCTTACTATTTACTACTAAAAGAAAGACTAAGAAACCATAAAATCCTATCTCATTTGTTGTTTGCTGATTATGAAATAACATTTGATTCAATAGAGCAGAATACAAGATTTAAGGCTCTTCAACAAGATGACTTCCATTGGTGTAGAGATTCCTTTAAAAAAATAAATAAATTATTCTATTCAATAATCTTTTCAACATAAACATTAGGCAAAGTATAAAAGAGAGTTATATTCTATAAATATGTTTGCCTTTATGATAATGGAAATCTAATATGTAGTCACAGTTGAAGAAGGTTTCCCTGTGGATAGTAAAATTCTCCAGATGCTTCATTTGCAGATGACATTGTATTGATTGCACTAAATCCTGAAACACTGTAGACCCTCGTGGAAGAGACATATAATCTTACTCAAGACAGTTTAGTCTGAAGAATGATAAAAAATAACTTTCTGATGAAAAATGCCTATAGACTGGATAATATTATACTATGTATAAAAAATGTTAGAATTTTTATTAAATGTAACTATCAAAAGTACACAGTACATAGAGTAATAAATTCAACTTGGAGCTGAAAAGGAGGAACAGGGTGAGATGGGTTGTATTCAGGAAATTTCAGAGTTCCTTTAATGACTTCAAGCTTTTCAAGGGGGAAGGCTCATATTTTCAATACTAACATTCTACTGCTATTGTTTTGTGGCAATGAGACATGAAATACAAAAAAAAATCTCCTAAGTATTAAAAGTTAATTTCATATTCAGGGAAATGAAGAGCTGTATGGAGGGTATGAGAAGGTTATAACATACTTTGCATACATAACTTTGAAAAAGGAACTTTGACAAAGAATAGAAATAAAGCATTTATGATTATAACCCCCCCAAAAACTATGATAAGAAGAAAAAATGGGATGGTCACATGACAGACCATGGAACACCATTTGAATAGCAAGAATATTCTACTGGTACATTCTTGAGGTCAGGAGAAAGTAAGGAAGATGTTGAACATTAATAGAATTTTTTAAAAATAGGTATGGATTTTCTGTAATCTGTATCATTGGAAGAAAATTCCAAATTAAAGAAATTACAATATCCAAGTATTTTGTTTTAGATGTATACTTCTGATTGTATGCAAGGAGCCTTCTATGTCCATGCTTTATAGAATACTTTATATACATAAATGCTATATTTTATCAAAGGCTGCTTTTTTCAGTCTATTGTTGTAATTATGGATTTTGGTTGTTTATATGAATAACTATGACAAATTATTTTCTTGACATTGCACCTTCTTTATATTGCTGATAAAAATTCAACTTGATTGGAGTGAATATCTTTTTGGTTACAAGTTTGGAATCACTGCACAAACAAAACTAATGCAAACAAGATTAGAAGGGAAGTAACAAATTGGGAAAACATTTTTACAATTAAAGGTTCTGATAAAGGCCTCATCTCCAAAATATATGGAGAATTGACTTTAATTTATAAGAAATCAAGCCATTCTCCAACTGATAAATGGTCAAAGGATATGAACAGACAATTTTCAGATGATGAAATTAAAACTATTTCCGCTCATATGAAAGAGTGTTCCAAATCACTATTGATCAGAGAAATGCAAATTAAGACAACTCTGAGATATCATTACACACCTGTCAGATTGGCTAAGATGACAGGAACAAATAATGATGAATGTTGGAGGGGCTGTGGGAAAACTGGGACACTGATGCATTGTTGGTGGAGTTGTGAAAGAATCCAACCATTCTGGAGAGCAATCTGGAATTATGCCCAAAAAGTTATCAAAATGTGCATACTCTTTGACCCAGCCATACTACTACTGGGCTTATATCCCAAGGAAATCCTAAAGAAGGGAAAGGGACCTGTATGTGACAAAATGTTTGTGGCAGCCCTTTTCATAGTGGCTAGAAGCTGGAAGATGAATGGATGTCCATCAATTGGAGAACGGTTGGGTAAATTATGGTATATGAATGTTATGGAATATTATTGTTCTGTAAGAAATGACCAACAGGAGAAATACAGAGAGGCTTGGAGAGACTTACATCAACTGATGCTGAGTGAAACGAGCAGAACCAGAAGATCATTATACACTTCAACAATGATACTGTACGAGGATGTATACTGATGGAAGTGGATATCTTCAACATAGAGAAGAGCTAATCCAATTCCAATTGATTAATGATGGACAGAATCAGCTACATCCAGAAAAGGAACACTGGGAAATGAGTGTAATCTGTGAGCTTTTTTTTTTTTTTGTTTTTCTTCCCAGATTATTTTTACCTTCCGAATACAATTCTTCCTTTGCAACAACAACAAAAACAAAATTCGGTTCTGCACATATATATTGTACCTAGGATATACTATAAGTTATTTAATATGTATAGGAATGCCTGCCATCTAGGGGAGGGGGTAGAGGGAAGGAGGGGAAAAATTCTGAACAGAAGGAAGTACAAGGGATAATGTAAAAAAAAAAAAATTACCTATGCATATGTACTGTCAAAAAATGTTATAATTATAAAAACAAAACAAAACAACAACAACAACAAAAAACAACCAAGTTTGGAATCAGGAACACCTGAGTTCAAATCTATCCTTAGATGTGTACTAGCCTTTGGCCTGTTTGCCTCAATTTCCTCACCTGTAAAAATGATCTGGAAAAGAACATGGAAAATCACTGCACTACTTTTGCTATGAAAATCCTAATTGGGGTCATGAAGAGTCAGACATTAGTAAAAGGACTAAAAAACAATGACATGGCTCTATATAGTTTCTTTGCTAATATTTTGCTTATAAATTTTATGCTGATATTTATCAGTTACAGTGATCCATGGCCCTTTGCTTTTTGCTTAATTCTGTTCTGGTATGAGCTCTAGATCATATTTGTTTCATTAGAGTTAGTTTAAAAGAACATTTTTTTACTTGATGGTTAAAAAAACCCCAACTTTATAGCATACTATCAGTAGCTCTTTAAATCTATGCCAGAATTCATCTTTGAATTAAATAAATCAACAATTACTGTGTGTATTATTTGTCATCCATATGGACTATGATTTTATTTTGATAGGTTATGGCTTTTTCAATTTCTTTTTTCAGATCATAGGTCTTTTGTTTTATTCATCTGAGAGGAAGTACAAGAAAAAAGATATGCTGGATAATAGTAGCAAAATCTATAAAGTTAGAAGCATAGTCCAAGGGAGAATGAAGAATAGCCAGTCTGATGCCATCCCAAAAATGGAATATCTGAGGAGCTGGCAGAAATTCCATAGTTAGAAGTATGCTGAATCATGGCAGGAAAATACTGAGAAAGTCAGAAACACAGCCAGGAAAGGAATCTATTATCATCTCTCCTGACATTGTGGCTTTATTGTTGCTTTGTCTGATCACATTTCTTCATTTTTGGAACCACCTAATGCTGAGCAAATTTTGAGCAAGTTTTTAATTTTCCTTTTTTTTTTTTTTTATTTCTTGTGTGCAGAAAATTGTAGGATTCTTTTTTTTTTTCCTTATCCAATCAACCATTGCCTTTCATTTGGGGAAAGGGGTTGCTTAATCGAGGGTTATAATCATTTATAGTGTCTCTTTCTTCATTTAATTATTGTATATTATTTCCCTCCTCTTCTTTAAAATCAGGTCTTGGTCTCATGTTATTTTACAAATGGTACCCCATTCTTTTGTCTGATCACATTTCTTCATTTTTGGAACCACCTAATGCTGAGCAAATTTTGAGCAAGTTTTTAATTTTCCTTTTTTTTTTTTTTTTTATTTCTTGTGTGCAGAAAATTGTAGGATTCTTTTTTTTTTCCTTATCCAATCAACCATTGCCTTTCATTTGGGGAAAGGGGTTGCTTAATCGAGGGTTATAATCATTTATAGTGTCTCTTTCTTCATTTAATTATTGTATATTATTTCCCTCCTCTTCTTTAAAATCAGGTCTTGGTCTCATGTTATTTTACAAATGGTACCCCATTCTTTCATAAGTTATCTTCTACTCATTCATGTTTCCTAAGAATATCTTAACTTACTTGGTAGTATTTAAATTATCCTCTATTCTTGCCATTCTTACTATGAGAATCAATTAATTAAATTACTAAGCATTCCAAATTAAGACAACTCTGAGATAGCACTACACACCTGTCAGATTGGCTAGAATGACAGGGAAAGATAATGTGCAATGTTGGAAGGGATGTTGGGAAAACAAGGACACTGATACATTGTTGGTGGAATTGTGAATACATTCAGCCATTCTGGATTGCAGTTTGGAACTATGCTCAAAAAGTTGTCAAACTGTGCATACCCTCTGACCCAGCAGTGTTACTACTGGGCTTATATCCCAAAGAGATCTTAAAGAAGGGAAAGGGACCTGTATGTGCAAGAATGTTTGTGGCAGCCCTCTTTGTAGTGGCCAGAAACTGGAAACTACGTGGATGCCCATCATTTGAAGAATGGCTGAATAAATTGTTGTATATGAATATTATGGAATATTATTGTTCTGCAAGAAATGACCAGCAGGATGATTTCAGAGAGGCCTTGAGAACTTACATGAACTGATGCTGAGTGAAATGAGCAGAACCAGGAGATCATTATATACTTCAACAACAATACTATAGAATGATCAATTCTGATGGATGTGGCCATTTTAAACACGAGACAAACCAAATCAGTTCTAATAGAGCAGTAATGAACTGAACCAGCTATTCCCTGTGAAAGAACTCTGGGAGATGACTATGAACCACTACATAGAAATCCCAATCCAAATAGAGGAATTTTTGTTCGCCTGCATTTTGGATTTCCTTCACAGGCTAATTGTACACTATTTCAAAGTCTGATTCTTTTTGTACAGCAAAACAACTGTTTGGACGTGTATACATAAATTTTATTTAATTTATACTTTAACATATTTAACATGTATTGGTTAACCTGCCATCTGGGGGAGGGGGAGAAGGAGGGGAAAAATTAGAACAAAAGGTTTGGGAATTGTCAATGTTGTAAAATTACCCATCCATATAGCTGGTAAATAAAAACTATTATAAAAAAAATAAAGAAAATTATGAAAAAGCTCAAAAAAATTACTAAGCATTCACTAAGCATTTGGAGGCACTGTACTAAAAATATTGGGAATACAAAATGAGGCAAAAGATAGTTCCTGCCTAAGAAGCTTATCATTTAATGAACTACTTGATTTGGGTTTAAATTAAAATTTACAAATATTTAATTGTTTTCCATTCACAAGAAATAATGAAAAAAGTGAAACAAAGGAAACTTGATATTTTGATTGGGAAATATATATAAATCACTGACTTAAATTTAAACAATTTTGGACTTATCATTCAGTTTAGTATTATATAGATACAGAGTGGTTCTATATTATAACTTATTTCCTCATTTTAGCAAATGTTTGTTGTTGTTGTATAGTCTTCAAAGGTATCTAATTCTTCATGACCCCATGGACCACAGCATACCAGGCCCTTCTATCTTAGCTCTTTCTCATTGCTTCCATGATATTATCTATCCATCATATCTTCTGCATTCCTTGTTTCCTTTTTGTCTCCAATCTTTCCCAACATCAGATTCTTTTCCAATGGGTCCTGGCTTCTCATTATGTCATCAAACTATTTTTAGCAAATGTATTTCTCAAAGTTCCAAGAAAAATAGAGATCATAAAAATGATTTTAATGGGTAGTATTACCCACTACCCTTTAATTTACCAATAATGTACAATAATACACCAAAAAAAAGTCTTTGTCAATAGGTAAATTATTTATTGACATATGTGTGTGTATATGTATATATATGTATATATATACATATACACACACACATATATATATACATACACACACATATACATATTTATTTATATTAATTTCCTTTTCATTAGCTTTGGATCTATCAATTCAAGCAGAAAGTTTGGATAAAAACTGGCCATGAAGAAAAGAGAGAAGGGGGAGGGAAGAAAGAAAATATAGTGCTTGGGTTCATATTTGCAACAGCTGTGACTGTTCATTCTAACTATAAATGATTACAAAGTGCTGATTACCTTTGTATATTTTTGGTTTCAGGTGTTGTTCATTGGAGGAAAATTTTTTTTACCTTATCTATATTTTCTGTATTTTTTAGTCCCTAATCTTGAAAAATGTTATTTAAACTTTTCCTCAAATCTCCAGCCCATTAATATATCAAACCCATCTTTCTTTGTTGTGTCCAAACAACTATGATCAAAGTGAATCTTTGACTGAACGTACCAGTCCTCTTGAACTAGGCAAACTGACCTTTTGAAATAAACAGTAGTTCTGGTGCAATGCAGCTAGCAAGATTGAACAAAATAAACTCACAGCTAAATGAATAGTGATTGGTTGGCCAGAGATACACCTGTCACAGTAATGCTGCCAATGCAAAATCATGTTCATATATTTTTTCTAAGTGGCTATTACAGAAAATGTGAAGGTTCTTTATGCATCTGTAAATATCAGTTGACTTGATATTTAGAAAGGCTTCTCCCCCAATTCTCACCTCCCAAATAGAACATCAAGAGCCCAGAGTTTACATATTAAAAATGAGAAACCAAATCAAACAGTAGCTTATTCTTTAAAGTAAACAGAGCAAAGGCTATTTGTGGTAGATGCAACTGAACTGGTTCTATGCTCACAAAGAGGAGATTAGGAAGAAATTATTCTCTAACACTGAAATAATTATTTCAACTTACTCTTTTAGAAAATAGTGCTATTTTGAGCATCTGTGTGTTGGTTCCCTACTAATTTTTTTTAGCAAAAGGAAAAATGTAAGTCATGTTTATATATTTCAAAATCCTTGGGAAAACCGAAAAATTATGTCAACTGAACATTGATCTGAAATGTGTTTATCTCTTCTTTATATATACATTCTAACCATTCTTTTTAAGGATCTTTATGAAATCTTCATTGATTAGACTAGGACATACTTATTGTACTTTGGAACTGAAAGGGATATCTTAGAGACCATCTAGTTCAACCTCCTCTTTTTTCTTTTTGACCTTTCTTACTTCTGAACTTTTATAGCATTTTTGCATTCAACTGCAATTATTTTATTTTATTTTTTATTTTTTTTGAGGCTGGGGTTAAGTGACTTGCCCAGGCTCACACAGCTAGGAAGTGTTAACTGTCTGAGACCAGATTTGAACTCGGGTCCTCCTGAATTTAAGGCTGGTGCTCTATCCACTGTGCCATCTAGCTGCTCCCTCAAGTGCAATTATTAAGTACCAATGAGGTGCCAGGCATTATGCTAGGTTCTGGGGATTCAAAGATTAAAAGCAAAACATAATCTCCTATTCTCAACAAGATTACATTTTATTAGGAAAAAATAGCATGTACCCAGAAAAGTATATACAAAATATGCAAAAGTAAAGAAAGAGTAATTTTGGGTTGGGAGAGCCAAAGCTCTCAGCCTCTAGGAAGGATTTACAAGCAAAGGATTCACAAGCAATCAATTATTAAACATTTAATAAGTACCTACTAAGTGCCAGGGAGTGTGCTAAGTGTTGATGGTAACAGGAAGAGGCAAAAGATTAGAGTCTGCTCTCAAGGACTTTATACTCTCATCAGGAATACTACATGCAAACTTCTATATAGAAAACAAGCAATAGATAGGATGAATAGGAATAATTAACACAGGGGAGACACTGCAATTAATAGGGGTTGGGAAAAGCTTCCTGGAGGAGAGATTTAAGTTGGGATTTAAAGGAAGTAAAAGAATTCAGTTGTGAAATTGGAGGATGGAAATATTCCAGTTATGGGAGACAGCTAGAAAGAATGCCCAGAGCCAAGAGAGGGGAATGTCTTGCTCCTGGAGAAACCAGGAGACCAGCATCCCTGTATCAGAGTATATGTTGGGAAGTAAGCTCTAAAAAGACTGGAAAGATAGGAAGGACTAAATTAGGAATGGCTTTGGATGTTATACAGATCATTTTCCATTTGCTCCTGGTGGCAATAGGAAGCCCCTTGAGTTTATTCAGTGGGAAGGTAACATAATCAGACTTGTGCTTTAGGAGAATCATTTTAGTGTCTAGTGAAGAGACCTGAGGCAGACCTGGAGTCAATGGTAACACAGTCACATGTCAATGGTAACAATGTCACAGAAGAGAAGGGGACATATTGGAAAGATGCTGTAAAGGGGAAATAGGACTTGGTGACAAACAGGATTTGGAGGGGGAGAGATAGTGACAAATCCAAAATGATTCCCAGATTTCAAGTCTGAGGGACTTGGAGGATAGTGTTACCCTCTAGAGGAATAGCAAAGAGAAAGGAGGCAGGGGGAGATATAAGTTTTGGGGAAAAGATAATGAATTCTTTTCCTTTGAGTATGCTTAAGATGTACATTAAACATCTAGTCAAGAGAGCAGTTGAGGAGTAAGTTTGGAGATCAGCAGGGGTATGATAGATTTAAAAATCATTATCACAGAGATGTAATTCAATCTAAGGGAGCTGTTAAGATTACCTAGTGACATCATACATAGAAGAAAAAGAAGTTCATGACAGAACTCTGAGAGACACCTAGGGTTAAAGGGCTCGTTTCTTCTTTTTCTCTGTACCCATCCTTCTAATATCTAATATAAAATTGAATACATAGTAAGTACTTAGTAGATACTTGCCCATTGAGTAATTTTGAAATATGTCTACATGCGTTAATTAATTTTAAAAACTTTTATTCAATTTTCTGGATTTTTATAGATACTAGGATAAGAAATTTCACTATGCAATCATTTGTAGACTATAGACAAAAATTTGTGGTGCCTCTTTTTAATGTGGTGGTACTTGGTACGTGACTTGACCTCAGAAAACTGATTTATTATATAATTTGGTTTTTGTTTAGATGTCCAAAATTGAGCCATCTTTTGTCAAATTGTGAGCCCAAATGAAACAGTTAAACAAAGTGACATGTTGCAATGATAGCATAATGTTTCATGATGAAATGACTAAAACATTTGAAATTATGTGGATTTAGATTGATATATGAAAAATCAGAAAACCTTCATGGTATTAAAGATATTTGTATAATATATCTTTACCTGAAAGCATATTCTTTTAATAAATATGAAATTTTTATTTAGTAATATTGAAGCTCATTTACATTCATTTTCACTGCTTTGCAAATAGTTGTCACTTAATAAATATTGAATTGAATTAGTTTATTCATTAATGCAAGCACTCAGGAACCTGGTATTCTGTACCTAATACAAACAAAGCACTATGCTAGAAATTAGGGAGTTTTTTTTTTCTCCTTAAGACCTAATCTCTGCCCTCCTAGAGCTTACAGTATCAGATGTTGTTACTGATTTTCATTTTCAAGAAACTGATAAAATAAAGCTTTTGAATGCTTTTTAAAATACTATTTTTTAAAATCTGTTTTTCATTGAACATCAATGAGTATACATAATGTTATCCATAGCTATGTTGAGATCTAGCTATGTGGAATTATGATTATAATACCAAGATTTGATCTCTATAAAAACCACCACTTGGCCTTGATAATTTACACTGTAACAGTGTTATTATGTAACTAAATGTTTTCTATACTGGTATGATACCATATTAATAAGCAGTCGAATTATCAACCATATTTAATAAATTTATATTTAATCCATAATAAAGAAATTCAGCCCTTTGGGATTCTTGTCACATTTGTTAATGGAATACATTTTTCATCACTGTAAATACACTAGCTTAACAAAGAGTATGCTTGAAATGTTTAGATTGTCGATGTAAAAATAATTGGGCCTGTGCATCCCAATTTCCCTTGAAAGAAAAAATATATGATGTTTGCTTAGCTTTTATAATGTCTTTTCCTTTCTTCCATCCCTAAAAACTGTACTTAAAGCATTTTTTCCCTCTGTGGCTAGAAGTTCATCCTTTTGCCCTTTCCCATAACTCACCATCAACCCTGAATCAGGTTCCAAGAACAATTGGGGCTATTTTACAGAATCAATAGAGGAGTTTTACTGCTTGTTATTTTGTCTAGGACTTCCATACTTTCTTGTTTCCCACCATATTGCTGCTCTAAAATCATTATTATTAGCTGACTAGGGACAGTTATAAGTGATCTGTTTACTTGCATTTACCTTTTCAACAAAGGAACTTCAAAACACTCCTACTTTTAAAACAAGAAACATATCTTGTGATAGGAAGTTTCTTTCACTTTTGAAGAGGAAAAATTGCTTGAAAGTTTACTTACCCTTGTGAAGAGTAATACTTTTATTCCCTTTTTTAGAGCTATAATAGCAATTGATATTTCCCCCCCAACCACATATAAACATATAGATGCATATTTATATAAATGTAACATATATTATATATAACATATGTGCATGCGTGTATGTGTGTGTGTGTGTGTGTGTGTGTGTATACACAGACATAAATAATTTCATTTGATTCCCCAATAGACCTATGAGGCAGGTGGAACATTCATTTGATGTCTCTGAATCTCAACCAGTTTTAAGACTTACCTACCTTAATTGCAGAATAGTTGTGATTTTTAGTGTTGCTGCTTAAAAAAAAATCAGAATACAAATTTGTTCTGTGATTATTCCTGTTTGCTGTTATTTAGAGAAAAAAAAAACAAGATATAACTAATCATTTCTTAAAACTTAAAAAAAAAAAGAAACATTATTTCAAGGGAAGATATTACTCTGTCTTATCTAGAGTAGAACCTACAATTCCAGGTATCTATCCAAGCTCATGATCAATATGGTTGCAAATTAATGTAATTCCTCAATAAGACTATTACTGTGCCTAGACTGATTTGAAAGGCCCAGTTTTAGGTGATTCTAAGCTTGGTGGAGATGAATAACCTCAGATGGCCTGCAGGGTCATTCTCTGCTATATTTGGATTCTAAATGCCACAGCTGCTTTTAGTAGTACTAAAGTGTAGAGCTCCAGTGTTCTAAGGTCACATATGAGGGACATACCTATGTTGATACTGGGCATGGTTGGAATTAACTGTGACCCCAAGCTTGGAGAGGGCTTAGTAAAAAATAATTCTTTCACATTTTCTTCTTTGTCATTAAATAATGCCAAATCAAAAATGAAGTGAAAGAAGTGTATATTGCTCATGTGGGATATGTATGTCCACACTGGTTCATCTAAAAATGGCTTACAGGTAATGCCTCTCCAAAGGAGTAGGAAAAAGGGCCATGGGACTGGCTACTCTGCTCTTTTCACAAAGATGAGTATTAGACTAGAATTATATCTATTTTCCCTCCTAAATATTCCTAGGTTAATAGAAATGACTTCATTCTTATTTTTAAAAATAATTTTATTTTGAATTTATGGAATAAAGCAAACATTTTATAATATAGTACAATAAAAAGATTATATATGAAACTGCAAATCCACTATGTACAATTTGCTATTCCTTTCAAATATATAACAAAATTGTCATATAAATTTCTTTTTTCCCCTTTTCCTTCTCTCCCCTTACTCTAGAGAGGGATACCTTTAGACACAAATATACATATATGTATATACGTATATATTTATATGTAGAATTATTCCATGCATACTTTATCATTTCTTTATTTGGGCTCTTATAGTGTCTTTCTTTATAGATCCTTAATAGATAATTTGGGTGTTTAAAATACTCAAAATAAATTTGCTATTATTGTATAGTATTCTGTTGGTTCTTCTCATTTCAATCTTTTCATGCAAGTCTTTCCATGTTTTTCTAAGATCATTGAGCTCACCATTTTTTATAGAATGGTAGTATCCATCACAATTACGTACCACAAATTGCTCACCATTTTCTGTTTGATGGACGCGTCTATAATTTCCAGTCCTTTGCCACCAAAAAAAAGTTTTCCCTGCTTACTGTCCCTTAAAGGAGTAATACCTCAAACTGACACTTTTCATACCAAATCCTACTTACACAAAAGACCATCATAAATAATAAATAATGAATAAGACCATTTATTTAAATAAATAACAAAAATATTAAGAAGTTATACAGATCAGAATATATCAGGCCTGAGGATAAAATGAACAAGATATTAAAGATTATATGCTGTTAAATTATTAATCAAAAATCAATATGGGAAGGGGAGAGAGACAGACAGACAGATAGACAGAGACATACTGACTGACAGAGACAGAGGCATACTGACAGAGACAGAGACAGAGATCCAGAGATACAGAGACAGGGACAGAGAGTCCTCAATCTCACCCTCCGCACCAAAAAGAAATTCCCAGATCTCTAGGATTATGTTAAAGTGTCAATTGCCATACATATCTGCCATTTCCCCAAATTTGTAATATCTTTGAGTTTCTCTCTGAAGAACTAAAATCTTCAAAAGAAGAAGCAGGAAACAAAAAACAAAGTTTCTCTTTTCCCAAACTCCACCCTCACTCAGGTATGCAGTGTCCAGTCATCAAGCTCTTCATCAATGAGTCATGTCATGAAAATGGTACCAAAAAAAAAAATTTGAATAGAAAGATGAAGCAGAAGGAAATAAAGGTAATGTGATGTACTACTAATGTGATATCTTGCATTCACATTCCTCCTAACTTGAATCTAATCCTAAAATCCACATGCCTTGTTCTTGATGAAAGTAAAGGGATATATATTAGAAGAATTAATGCTAATAGTTAGTAATCAGTATTGTATGATATCTTTAATGATAAGCTTCTTAGTTTTCCACCAAAGTCTTTTGTGATTGTCTATCTTGTCTTAAAAGTAAGTGATTCAATGTATAGGATTCATGTATTTGAACCCTAATTTCTCCATGACTAAGTACCAACTGCTGAACTTCTCCAATGTTGTCTATCAAATTATCTTCTCTATCCCAACTTGGATAGATTTCCTAATATCTATCTATGTGTCTATCTATATCTATATCTATATATTGCTGAAGCAATAAATCTATTGCTTGCCCAGTCACACAGCTAGGAAGTAGTAAGTTTCTGAGGTTGAATTTGAACTCAGGTCCTCCTGACCTGAATTCACCTGACCTGACATACTTACCTGTACCATCTAGCTGCTCCCCTTTTTAAAATTTTTTAAAAATTTGTTTTATTTTAAAAGAAACAGAATAAGAAAAAAAAAGAAAAACATAAAAGGAATACAAAACAAAAAAGAACATTGTCATGTGCCCAGAAGAACATCAGGGAAGGTTCAAAATATATAATAACAAATTATCACATTAAGAAAGTATGTGTGTGTGTATGTATGTATTCATATATATATATATGAAATTATATTCATACGTGTCCATTTTTTCTTTACTTCTTTGTAAATTGTTCTCTTAATATTTCTTTAGTTCTTAATTTATGGTATTAATTTTGCTTATTTTTTCCTCATAAATGTTTTGATCAACATTTATTCGATGTCTACATGTGCTCAATAGTTGTTTCCTCTCATATTCTAGGAGTTAATCTTCCAATTTTAGACTTAGTTTGAGACTTGCCTTCTTGGGCATTTATTTTTGCATTTAAGACTCCTGACCTATCTCCAATGATCAGACCCCAGCCCTTACCTGGTCATGATCTTCTCCAATCTAATCTGCCCTGTCAACTACAACCCTTAACTTAAATCTCACCACAGATTACTCAATTCATTGCAATATTTGGAAAAGTAAATTAAATGGGGATCATCCAGTTGGCTTAGCACAAGTAAATTTAATTTGGCATAATTAAATTAAGAAGAATTTATCTTTAAAAATAAGATAACAATTTGATTGAATTGTGGTAGAATTGTGGTTGAATTTGGTTGAATTGAATAGATATAAAAAGGATTATTTTAAAAATAAGTAAAACAAAATTTCTCCTACTTAGTAAAAATTTTTCCCAAAATGAAAATTACAGTTTCAATCACAGTAGATGAAAGCAATAATGAAGCTTTGAAAGCAATAATAATAATACATTCATCACTTAGTTTCACTTTGACAGGAAGAAATTCACATATTAGTAGTGGCATTCTGAACAGTGAGGTGGATCACAGAAGTAAACATAAGACCTGGCTGATAATAAAAGACCACTCAGAACACTTGGTGCACTCCATCCCCTGTCATTCTTTTATTTTAAAGTGAAGTTTAGAAATACATATCCCATTTTCAAAAAAATCTTCTTAGCCATCTTTTCACTTCCCAAATCAACTTTTCTCTATCATTTGCTTTCAGTGAGTGGAATAGTGGATAGAGAAGTAGAGCTGAATTCAGGAAGACCTTTCTAGAAAAAAGAGTAGTATGCACTGTTAACAGAGATCACAGTCACTTGGTTATTTAAAATATATGGTTGTAGTACACTGAATGAAAGTCACAGTAAAATGATCTTTAGTCTCCAAACTGATTTGGGACCTAAACTTGGCTTTTAAACCTTCTGTGGATGTTGACAACTCACTTTCTAACCATTTATTTAAGACTTTTGCAAAACATCTTAGTATCATTTAACATTTTAATAGGCACATCTAACTTTTTCCTTTCTTCTCTTGACCAGGACATCCAACTTTCTTTCTTTTCATCAACTTCTTGTACTACCAATTTGTTTTACTTATCAACTTATTTTAACAATTATTTTACTTACCTAATTTGTAGTAATTATGGCTTTACTTTTTAGATATGTTTTATCTTTTTTTTCTTTTCCTTACTCTATTTTTCTCTTTGAGTCCTTTTCAAGTCATTTCTCCTCAAATCTTTTCTTCTTTCAGATTGAGTGATTTAAAATGTCTTCAGCTCCAATTATTCTTCAGATTTTCAGCAAATCTTTCCAAATTTCTCCTCCTGAATTTGATCTCTGACCTCTCTCACAAACCCTGAGTTCCCCTATCACTATCATATTTTCCTCTTTCTTTCCTTTGGACTCAAGACCTCTATCCTTTTGTTTCCCCCTACCCAGAAACCAGAATATTACTTGAGAATCAAGTACAACTGCTTAACTTGTTATAAATTCAGAGTTTTGGCTTTTTAAAAAAGATATATGTAGAAATTTTCCACATGAAGATTTAATACTATTCTCCCCCCAAAAAACCCTCTTACCTAACTGCTTAACTCTGCCCCCACTCCCAAATAGCAAAGGAGAGAACTTTTGTTTTTGTTTTTCCCTTCCAAATTCCAAATACAGTAAGTTTTGCTAAGGTCAGAGGAAAGAAATCAGACAGGTTTTTTAATTTTTGATAATACTTATAAGATTATAATGATAAGTTTTAGAACATAAATGAAGATGAAACTATATTGGAAGATTGCTCCTGTTGGACAAATCACTTTTTTTTTCTTTTTCTCCATAAGTTGATTTTTCACAATCTTTCCCCACCTTTAATACTTCAACTACTGTAATTTCATTGGTCCAGATGTTCCAGTCACAGAAACAGATTTCAACTCTTCTAAGTCTTAATAGAAAGTCTTTGAGAGTGTATCTGAATGAAAAACTCATCCCTTCAACCATGTTGTTAATTAGCTTCTCTAAATTTAGTTAGCTAGAGTAGATACATTTCTAATATCCCTTCTAGTTTAAAAAAGTTCAGTGAATTTTTGGAAAATTCTAACACTAAGGAACTTTCCCCTTAAGTTGAGTCCACAGCTAAGTCAGTGCAGCTTCCACCTGTTGCTTGTATTTCTGTCTTTTGGGTCCAAGTTAAATCTTTCTTAGACATGATCCTATTCAGATAATTGATAAAATCTATCATTTACTCTCTAGATCTTCTCTTCTGAAGGTCAAATATCTGAGGTTCTTTCAAATTATTCTTTGTTCCCAGTTTCCTCACTCTCCCAGTTGTTCTTTTGATGCTTTACAACTTGTGAATGTCCTCCCTAAAATCTGGCACTTTAAAGTAAAAGGAAAACTCCAAATGTTATCTGACCTTTAGTTTTTGCACTCTACACCTTTCTCTTATTTGAAAATCGGAAAAAATATGTGCCATTCTCTAATCCTGCACCACCCCTCTTGTTTTCTTTCAAAGATCACTAACAATGACTCATCAAACACATCTGCCAATCTTTCCTAAACTGTGGCTCATCCTGTCCTAATGATTTAAACACATCATGGATGGTTGGGTGTTCTTGTGTTATTTCCTCAGTTATCTTGAGGTTAAACTTTATATTTGCCATTTTTTCCATGTCTTTTCAATCCAATATCATTTTCTGGGAAAGAAAATAGAAACAGAGCAGATTGGATATTTCTGCTTTTTCTTTTTTCATCACCACATCCACCTGAGTAAGACTACTTCTTTGAGTACTAGATAATCTTTGAGGCTTCTTTCAATTATGAAATTCTCTGATTTTGTCTGGCCTAACCCTTCCCTCCCCCCTCATTTTACAGAAGCGGCACTTGAAGTCGAGACAATTTCACCAACATTGTCAAAAGTATATCATTAGTTAAAAGCATAATCTATGTCTGCTGATGCCTTGTCCAGTGGTCTTTTGAAATATATTGTGAACATATTACAATTATTCCATAAATTAGACAAAGTGAAAAAGGACACTCTGAATTTTATTCTCTGTGGTGATTGATTTTAACAAAATTGGACAGGTGGATTTGCCATTTAGGCTGCCTGCCAGTGACTACCTGTGTGTCGGGCCCATTTACTGAATTAATCCTACTTGAAATTCAATCTTATTATCCAATTAGGACTCATTCTTTATATATTAAAATTGAACTATTATTCAACTATACAAATTTTTTCCTCTTTAGAGGGCTTGTTTTTTTTTTTTCAATTATTACCTATAGAATGGTATGTCTATTAAAGATCTGGCTCATCTCTGTGTCTTTGTTTTTCATGGCTACCTCTTTAATAAAGGCTCAAACACAGACTCCTTATTGTAATTGAAATGAGATAGGAAGGGAATGAAATTCTGCCATCTTATCTCAGAAACCATTCAAGTCTGAGGGCAATTCTGATAGCACAGAAATCAGAAATGTAGTCTTATATTCAGAAGCATATGAGTTTAGCAGTTAGATAGTTGGCCTCTCTGACCCTGGAAAAGTTGACTTCAGGTCCTATTTAAGACATATACTGATTAAATGATCTTTGGCAAGTCAGTTCAGAGGTACAAAAGATATCTTAAGGTTTACTGGTTAAATTTCTTTCTTAAGAATAATGCCTTAAGCCAAAATCAACCTGATTCTCTTTGGCCACCAATAGGTCTTAGGCCAGACCCCTTTTGGTAATCGGTTAGGTCCCGATTGACTCTGATTGAATGTAAACAGCAATCATTTCTGCTTTGGCCAGAAATCCTGAGGGTCTTCCCCTCTCACATTCATTCCTTCATCCATTTATCTATTTATTTATTTGTTTATTCCTTTGTTTATTTTTGTTTATTCATTCATTTATTTATTTACTTATTCATTCATTTATATACTTACTTTTTTGTTTGTTTATTTATATATTCATTCATTCATTTAGACATTTTTTTTCTGGACTAAGTGAAAGAGGAAACTTTTTGCCTCAATTGCTATCTAGTCTTACTCACTGAATGGGTGCGGCCTCAGTTAGGCTTAGACCTGTTGAAGACCTTAGCTTAAAAAAGGTCAAGAACTCCCATTTCATAGAGGGTCCTCTTCAGTGGTCTTGATCTCTCTCTTGCCAGTGGAACCAGATGGCTCTGAAGGGGAAAGTGAGGCTGGTGACCTTATACAGGCTTCCCTCTATTAAATCCAATTCACTTTCATGTTATGGCATTACCTTCCTGATGTTATGGTCCTCTTCAGGAACAAAGGACAAACAACAAGGCAAGTCACTTAATTGATCAGACATTGGATCAAGACAATAATTTGCTGAGCAATAGCAATCTGTATTGATAAGGAGAGATTTAATCACTAGAAATCTCCTTTACCAATGAATTCACAAATGGCTCATTATTTTATTACCCACCAAAACATTTTAAAGCACAGCATTTATTTCCAGTCTGCACTTTTGGTTCAAATTTGAGTTGTTTCACCAGTCTTAGCTACTATGCTCAGTACTGAAATATTTCATGGTTAATTATACAGCTGGCTTTGCTTTCTCCTTCTCTTCTTCCTCCTCCTCTTATTCAGGGTTTACTACATGCCTGAAACTGTGCTAAACACTAGAGATATGAAGAACGAAACAAAACGAAAATATCCCGAAAACAAACCAAAAACCTCATTCCTGACCTGTGTGTGTGTTTGTGTAAGAGAGAAAGAAAAAGAGAGAGAGGGACAGAGAGAGACAGAGAGAGACAGAGACAGAGAGAGAAAGATACAACTATTGGTCAGCATAAAAAATTAAATGGGAATTTTTTATCCATTTTAGACATCAATAGTCTATCAGGAGCCTCTCCAGTACCTCCCTCCATCTTGTTATCCTAGGTACCTCCCCCATTATGTCATTGTTCCTGTTACACTATAAAAGAGTCTTGCATGTAGACATCCAGGGCTGGATTCTTTGAGATGATAGTCTCCTTCAGCCCTGGAACCAATCATGGATCCATTTGGTCCCAGTAAATCTCTCCCATTAAATAAATTATCAAATACTCTCTAATCTCTATCTTGCTGAGTTTTTCTGGCATTACAATACAAAATGAGGGTCAAAATTTTTTCCATGGCTTTTCCAGATTGTGGGGATATTATACCTCTAACCACAGCAATACAGAAAAGCTAACTATATAAAAAAGGCAATTTTAGAGTGAAAACACTAGAAGTTTAGCAGAAGGATTATTAGAGGAAACCCACTGCAAAGGCAGGTTTGAGCCAAGTTTTGAAGGATCTCATCTGAGGCAGCTAAGAAGCACAATGGATAGAGCCCTGGGTCTAAATTCTGGAAGACCTGACTTCAAATATTACCTTAAATACTTACTAGTGATTAAATCACAACTTCTAGTTGCTTCAATTTCCTCAATTGTAAAATGGGAATGATAAAATCACCCACCTCCCAGGAGTATTGGGAGAATCAGATGAGATAATATTTGTAAATTACTGGCATATAGTAGGCACCATATTAGTTCTATTATATTTAAGCCTAGAGGTCAGAGGAAGTCACTGGAGTTTATTGAAGGTGTAGGTATGTGCTGAACTTTAGAAAGATCCATTAAACAGTTGAGTGAATAACAAATTAGAATAAGAATCGACTTTAGGTAGAGAAAATGACTAGAAAATGATTGCAATAAACCAGGAGAATGGTGATAAGGACCTGAATTAAAATATAAGTAGAAAGGGGGGTACATTCAAGAGACATCAAGCATAAATGAGCATCATAGTAATATTTTATTCTATTAAGATAGTTATATGTTAACTATATATATATATATATATATATATATACTCTCGTTAGATAAAACTGTTATGTTAGGCCCAACGTTTAAACCTCTAGCCTTCCTTTGTCTCTTATAAAAATAACATGTTAAAATGATGCTGTCCAGTTGTGCTCACAATTTGGAGGTAACATACTCTTGGTCCCAGGTTTAACTGGATACTGTTGTGAAGTCCCTCCATATTATAATTATCTATAGTTTGAAGAAGGAAAATTCACCATTTCCAATTGTTTACATAAAAATTTTGCAGTTACCAGTTTGAAGTTAGGTCATTAGAGAAGATCTTAAGTATTTTATCCAGGAAAGGACAGGTTAATAAGTGGTATACAGTGCATATTATATAAATACATAAATGCATGTACATATATATATATATATATATATATATATATATATATATATATATATATATATATGTATGTATGTATACACCCTCACAAATTGTTCCAGGAGTAAAAGAGTTTAGAACAGTCAGCTATTTTCCAATCTGTTCCTACTAATTGGCTGCAATAATACGTACTCATGTGTAAAGACCTATTTCTGTATACCAGTAAAAATAAAATAGACAATTTTGATTTGTAAAAATTGACTGCTTCATTATAATTTGGTTTTCGGATGTCTTTAAGCCTCCATGCATTTTTTCCTGTCCTTACCATAATAACAATGCTGCTCTTTATGTCAGAGTTTAGAAAAACAACCCACTTTCTCGCTGTGACAATTAAACTGCTCTTCAATCTGCTGCAAGATATGCAATAGGAGGGAAGACATTGCACAGACTGTTTTTCCTTTCCCCAAAGGAGTAATAACCTTCTCTTTCACCCAGGACAGCAACCTTCTCTACTGCCTTGAAAAAGTCACAGTCACCTGATGGTAAACACAATGATAATCATGATTCCCCAGAGTCCTGTAGCTGGCCACAAATAGTGTCTATTGTAATAAAGATACATTCCTTTTTTGGACCATCACCTCTACCTCCACCATTCACTTAGCTTCTACTTCTGTATCTCTCAGCTCTCATAGATCAACTTTTGCCTTATGATGGGCAGGAACAGGGGATAGGTACCTAACACTACCCATCATTTTCCAGCTCCTCAATTTGTTTTCCCACCTTAGAAAGCAAGCTTCTTATCCTATTTTTATTCCCAGCACTCAGCACAATGTTTGGTACATCGTGAACACTTAATCAATTCTTACTGTACAACTTGATATCAGAATAACCTGTAAATCTCTCCATTAGTTTAAGCAAAGTAAAATGTACATAGTAAGTACATATAGTAATAGCAAAATTGTGAGATGATCAGCTGAGAATGACTTTGCTATTCTCAATAATACAATGAGCCAATACTATTTTGAAGGACTTATGGTGAAAATGTTATCTATACCTAGAGAAAGAACTATGTGTGACTATAGACTGAACTATACTTTTTTTTTTAAACTTTGCAGCATGACTTTTGTGGAAATGTTTTGTACAACTTCACATGGGTCTTCTCAATGTGGGGGGTATGGGGGGAAAGGTTGGGGAAGAATTTGGAACTCAAAAAATTAAAAACAAATGTTAAAAAAATTGTTTTATGCATACCCTTTGATCCAGCAGTGCTACTACTGGGCTTATATCCCAAAGAAATACTAAAGAGGGGAAAGGGACCTGTATGTGCCAAAATGTTCGTGGCAGCCTTTTTTGTAGTAGCCAGAAACTGGAAAATGAATGGATGTCCATCAGTTGGAGAATGGTTGGGTAAATTATGGTTTATTAATATTATGGAATATTATTGCTCTGTAAGAAATGACCAGCAGGATGAATACAGAGAGATTTGGAGAGACTTACATGAACTGATGTTGAGTGAAACTAGCAGAACCAAGAGATCACTATACACTTCAATAACAATGATACTGTATGAAGATATATTCTGATTGAAGTGGATATCTTCAACATAAAGAAGATCCAACTCACTTCCAGTTGATCAGTGATGGACAGAAACAACTACATGCAGAGAAGAAACACTGGGAAATGAGTGTAAAATGTTAGCACTACTGTCTTTCTACCCAGGTTACTTATACCTTTGGAATCCAGTTCTTAACGTACAACAAGAAAATTGGATTTACACACATATATTGTATCTAGGTTATATTGTAACACATGTAAAATGTATGGGATTGCCTGTCATCTAGGGGAGGGAGTAAAGGGAGGGAAGGAGGGGAAAATCTGGAAAAATGAATATAAGGGATAATGTTGTAAAAAAAATTATGAATATGTACTGTCAAAAATATATAATTATAAAATTAACAAAAAATTGTTTTATATACAACTGGAGAAAATAAAAATAGTTAATAAAAGAAGATCAAAAATAAAATTGTGCTCTATTAAGCATCTTGCCTTTTATCTTTATCAATCAATCATTTTCATAGATTATCAAAAGTTATAGAATTGGACAGAATCGAAAGTCATCTAATTCAATAAATTTCTGAATAAGTATCCTCACTACATTATTCTAAATATGCAACTATCCAAACTTTGTTTGAAGACTTAGAAGCAGGGAAATTTGAAGTTCACTGAGGCAGCTCATTCTAGTTTGGGTTGCTTGAGTCTTGGGAAATTTTTCCTGATATGGAGTCCCCATTTGATTTTCTGCATTTTCCACCCATTGCTCCTAGGGTTGGTTTCTAAGGCCAATCAGAATTTACTCTCTCTTCTGCTTGACAGCCTTTAAAATACTTTTCTGAACAGTCTTCATGTCTTCTCTGTGTTCTTGGATCTGGCCTGAACATCCACATCCTTAGAACTACAAGGCAGAGGAGAGTGGCACTATAACTTTCTGGTTTTTTTAATACCACACAATATGATTTAGCCTAAGATCATGTCAGTTTTCCTGGCTATTGATTTTTAGTCTTGAAGTCCACTGAGACTCCAAGATCTATTTTTTTAGGTGAGCTGCTATTAAGCTATGTCTTTCCGATCCTATGATTGCAAAGTTGATTAAAAAAAAATTCTCACCAATATATGGCTTATATATATATATATATATATATATATATATATATATATATATGTATATATATATATATATATATATATATATATATATATATATATATATATATATATTTAAATATTTAACAGTCATGTGTCAGAGTGAATACAGTGCTAGGCCTGGAGTTATAAAGGCCTAAATTCCAGTTTTGCCTCAGATACTTATTATGTGGCCTTTGACAAGTCACTTAAATTTTTGCCTCAATTTCCTCATCTGTAAAATAAGGATGATAATAGCACCTACTAATTTCAAGAGTTCTTGTGAGGATCATATGGAATAACATATGAAAAGCACATATGCAGTCATGAAAGTGCAATATAAATTATTAGTTAATCATATTCTACATAGAAAACATTTGGGATCCTGATGAAGTTATCCAACACGGTGAATTCCCTCCAGATACTTATCAGCTCTAGGTTTGTTACTATCTTTTAATTTTTTCTATTGGCAAGCTCCAAGGGTTCCCACATCCCCAACTCCTTTTGTTTATCACTCTCTATACCTATTACATCATAAGGACCTCAAAATCCTGTCTTCTATAACAGAAAGTTTTATGAAGTTTTATAACTTCTACTCCAAAGCTGACAATTTTGTTTAGGTTTTCTAAGAATTTTACCACAATTAAACAAATTGAATAATAAACAAATGGTAGAGTGGATAGAGTCCTGAAATGGAAGGCATAATGACCTGGGGCTCAAATTTGTCCTTAGAAACACCTAGCAGCTGTGAGACACTAAATCTTCTTAAAATAACAACCTATCTGCCTCAATTTCCTCATTTGTAAAATGGTAATAATAATACCATCTACTTCTCAGGATTGTTATGAGAACCAAATAAGATAATACACATAAAGTGCTTTGCATACCTTAAAGAACTCTATAAGTGCTATATAATATTTATAACTTATCATTATAAGAATTTGATAATCATATATAAGCATTGCTAATTGATATTAGTAATATCATCATACAATACATTATTATTATGTTCTTGTCAATTTAGGCTAACTGCTGCATGGCTAATCTTATCAGAGTCAAAAATGCTTAAATCTCTGAGGAAATAGCAGAACAATATATATGTTGAACACTTTGGATAAAACAGAAAAGTAAATAGGGCAAAATATAGATGCAGTGTCAGTTTATAAAACTGATAATGAAGAAATGGTCAGTAAACTGTTTTTTTTCCTTCTGAAAGTGGCCAAACAATGCCTTTTCCAGTTAGTATCTTTGTTATTTATCATGTTGGTTTCGTTTACAGGATAGGGAATCCAGAGGGCTGTCACCATGCACCGCGGTGAGGCTCCAGGAAGGCATTCTCTTCTCCCTATGTACAAGCTGTGCACTGCAAGGTGCTGCTATGCTCATATTCCATTGCCCTGGCCAAGGAAGCCCCAGTGGGGTTAGAATCAGAGAATGCTAAAGTCACCCAGGATTCTCCTAAGGCTCCCTAGGTATCAAAAAACCCCCACAAAAACAAAATCCAAAACATAACAACAGAATGTATACAGTAACAGCAATATTGTTTTAAGAACAACTTTAAATGACTAAGTCATTTAAAAATACCCAAATTAACTATAAAGGACCTATGAAGAAAGACACTATTTGTGTGCAGATAATAAACTATATAGAATTATTTTACACACACACACACACACACACACACACACACACACGCTTTTGTCTAATAGTAGCCATATCTAGGGCACTGAGAGTGGGGTTGGGGGAGAGAAAAGAAAAAAAAAAAGTACATGAAAACTTGAAAGAAATAGTAAGTTTTACCTAACAGATTTGCACTTCATATACAATCATCTTTTTACTGTTTTATTGAGATGCTTATTTTATTTCATAAATTAAAAATAAACAATAGAAAAACATAAGAACAACAACAAAAAGTTGTTTACAAGGATCTGACTTTATTTTCTTCTACTTAATGTGCTTTCATGAATCTACCTATCAGGTTAGTCCCATGTCTTGTGACTATTACAATTTTTGTATTGAAAAAAAAGAGGAAGTATTCCAACCTCTCACTCATACATTTCTTTACTAAACAACTTTTGTGAAGCAGAAAATACACTTTTTATTTTTTGCCTATCTTATTATTATTTCTCAGTAAGCATATAATTCAGACTTCTTCCTTTTCCAACCCTACACATTTTTTCTAGTTCATCTTTATTTGAAAATTCTGTAGTAATTTCTGTTCTCTTTCTTATAAGGAAATTCCCGCCCCTCCCCCCTTTACCCTGCTTTTCCCCTTCACTCAGTCATTTTTCTCTCTTCTTTAATTACTGAATTTTTATTTCTTTTCAGAAACACAATGTGTTTTCCATGAACTTTCCCTAGAGATTCTTTGCCTTATTCTGCAACTGCTCAGCTCCTTCTCCCAAGTATCTCTTGAGAATTCTCACAGCAGCTGAAGAAATACTCCCCTGTCTTTTTAAACCTCTCATGTGACATGATGTGTATCATTTTTGCATCAAGTTGCATCATGTGATGTCAGAAGGCTTAAAGAAAACAAAATATTTTCCCTAGGGAGAAATGTATATATAACATATAAGAAAATTTTAAGTTAAAGAAGAAAGCCTATGCTAAGATCGGAGGGCTCCTAAGTCGGAGTGTTTTCCAAGCTCCAGATTCTGCCAGGCTTATGAAATAGTAATTGTTTCATGTCTTTCATAAGACTTTGCTTATTGTTTGATAAAACTTAGGTAACTTTTAAGAAAAACTCAAAAGTATAGTATTTCATTAATCCTATCAGAAAGAATATTTGAATTTAATGGAACTCTAGGCTCACAGATATGAGAACTACTACCAACAAAAGACATCCCAACCTTATTTTCTCCTTCTTGCCCACATCTTCTTGCATACCTAAAATATTACAATAATCTGCCTGCTTCCAGTCTCTCCCCTTTCAATCCTTTCTCCATTCAGATACCAAAGTGATTTTTGTAAGGCACAAGTCTGACCATGTTAACCCCTACCCGATAAATTCCAGTGACTGCCTATCACTTCAAGATCAAAAATCTTCTGTTTGGCATCCAAAGCCCTTTCTAACTTTTGATCTCTTTTACCCTTCCAGTTTTATTATACTTACTACTTGCCATAAATTCTTTGATTCAGTCATACTGTCCACCTGGTTGTCCCATGAACTAGACACCATATCTTTTGCTCTGGTAATTTTGTCTGGTTGTCCTGCATGTATACAATGTCCTCCTTTGTAAATTCTGCCAACTGACTTCCCTGGCTTCCTTTAAAGTCAAAGTAAAATCCTACCTTTTATAGAAAGTCTTTCCCAATCTTTCTGAATCCTAATGCCTTTCCTCTATTAATTATTTCTTACTTATCCTATGCACAGCTTATTTGTAGATATTTGCTTACATGTTCCATTAGCTTTTGAGCTCCTTGAGGTCAGAAACTTTCTCCTTTTTAATACCTAACATTTAACAAAGAATTTGGCACTGTTGGTGCCCAATAAATGTTTACTGATTGATAAAATTTGACAGGAAACATATTGAGCATTGTTCCATCTCTTATATTTTATTCAGTCATTCCATAAGCATTATTAAGCATCATACAGATCTCTTTAGTGTACCTCTTTCACTATCCTTCCAATAAAGTTTTCTAGAATCCTGTCCTATTGTAAACAAACTACCTTTCATATTAGACATGCACTTTCCACACAGTTCCCTGCCTCCAATTAATTTGTGTGTACTTTGTTGAATTACAACTATATTCATGGCACTTTAGTATATACAAAGTTCATTGATATATAAAGAAAAATGCTCTCTGGTTGAAAAACAGAGTGAAGAGCTCCTCTTAAAACCCACAATTAAGGAAAGCTCCTAGATCAAGGAGAAAATATTGTGAGTAGCCAGAAAGGAAGCATCTAGATATCATGAAACTACAACCAAGATATTACAAAATTTAGTGGCTTCTATATTAAAAGATCAGAGGGCTAACAATGTGATATTCCAGAAACCAAAAGAACTAGGATTATAGCTAAAAATCACCTGCCCAGCAAAACTGGGTATAATTCTTCAATAGAAAAAAGAATATTTAATGAAATAGAGAAATTTCAAGCATTCCTGCTGAAAAGACCAGAACTGACTAGAAAAAATTGACTTTCAAATACAAGACACAAGAGAAACACAAAAATATAAACAAGAAAGAAAAATTATAAAGAATTCAATAAAGTTAAACTGTTTCTACATGATAAGATGATACTTGTAACTCCTAAGAACTCCTTTCTTTTTTTGATTACTATAGCTATGATGAAACGAACAACACGATAAACAAAGGCTGTCCCAGACTACTTCAGGAAGAATTCCCAGTAATTGGTAATAGAGTAGATGCTGTCTATGAAAAAAAATGGTAGTTTTCTACCCTATTCACTTTCCAGGAACTATTCCTATTTGTCTATATACATAAACATCGATGTCTATATATGTATATATGTATAGACATCTATATACGTAGAAATCTATCTTATCATACAGGAAAGTAGGAGAAGAAGAAGAGGACAAGAAAGGGAAGAAAGACTTAGGGAAGGGAGGACATATTGGGATCAGAAGCAAATGGTTCTCTATTTGCCAGGAAGATTAAGTATTTACTGATAGTTAGTGACAGCTGCCTTTTTTTTTTTTTGGGGGGGGGGGAGGGTTTCCTTCTTATGGTGAATGATTAGTTTTAAATTAAAATTTTCTTAGCCTAACAGTTTGGTATTAGATATACTTATCAGAACTCCATCTAGGATGGTCCACACTTTTATGAAAGACAATAGAAACATTATTTCTTTTTAGTCAAAGCCTCTATTCAGCCCTTCACTCAGGAGTAGGACTATTTAGAAGAAAAAAAAGGGGGGGGGGAAAGTTTCCTGAAGCATTCTTCTACTTATCAAGTCTATTTTCTCTAACACTAACTCTGCCCAGGGATGAATTATGAAGTCTCCATTTATTTGTTTATAAAAATATTAAGATTCTACTTTGCATAAGTCCTGAATCCTCATTTGAACCTGAAATCATTAAGACAAAGTAGCCAGACTTCTATCCCTTTCACTTCCATCTAAAAATATCAAAAATATCAGACTTTCTCCTTTCTCTGTCTTCTCCTTCAAAACAATGAAGAACCCAGATTAAGGAGTTATCATATTATATCTAGCTGGCAAAAAAATTATACAGGAATCATACAGGAAAACTTTGCATTTAACACCTGCCCTCTGTATCAGAAAAAGAGATCAGAAGGGGTGCAGGAACCTCACTATGTATATGAATTCTCTGTCAGAGAAGTTCAGAACTTTAGTCTCGAATTGACATATCTGGTTTCAATGGGCAAAACCATTGGCATTGATGGTAGAGCCTTGTCACCTTCAAACAACAGCTATATTGGCTCCTGCCCTAGCTATATTTACTATGTCTGTCCATTCTCCATGTCTCCTCTCCATTGTAAAAAAAATTTTCATGCCTCTTTTATGTGATATAATTTACCCCATTCTACCCCTCTTTCTCCCTTTCTCCCAATGAATTATTTTTCTCAACTCTTAATTTTATTTTTGGATATTATCCTGCCATATTCAACTCATTCCCATGCCCTTTGTCTCTGTATCCTCCTTCTAACAATCTAATCTCCATTCTGCCTTACTCATCTCCACATCTCCATAGCCATACATTCTTCCTTATGAGATTTCTGTTCTCCTCCTCTTCTTTCTGCAGAATTCAAGAAAAACTGCCTTTTGTAATAATAGCCTGGTGGTTTATCCTAGTTTTTGCAGACAAGCACTGAAAACATTATGTCTACCGAATAACGAACTTCAATACTAAATACATTAGGAAATAATGATCTTCTATTTTTATGTCTGCTCTTGTCTATTTTCAATTTTCAGCAGCAACATTTTGATTATACAAGTGATGGTAAAGATACCTTGATTGGACATTATGTCTTAATCTTTTTATTCTTTCATCTGATTTGATATTGATTTTGATCTTTGCTATAACAAGTTGGTACAGATATGTAATTTGGAAATCACTCTCCTATCAATAAATCAACTTTTCCTAAGTAAAATTATATATACACACATGATACACATGAACACACATATATTCATACATAAATAAATGTGCATATATGTTTTTATATATATGATGCTTTTATATACATAAATAATTTCTTGAGTGCCTGTTATGCTTGGAGGCAAATCCAGCACCCAGTGACTCTCTCTCCTTGACTCCAGTAATCAAGATTCTTTGGATCAACTATTCAAGACAACAACCTAGATTAGCAAGTAAAATATTATTAACATACTGTGCCTCATGTCTTTAATCTGTTGATTAGCTTGCTAATGCTAATAACTAATTTTATTTATCATTTAAGACATACTCTGATTTTGCACCAAATTTGTGACATCAAGACATTTATGGAATTTTTTTGAAAAAAGGGAGGCCATGAAGTATGTATTGAGGAGTTTTACAATGTATACTTTTATGAGTAGTCTTGATTTGTATTTCCAAGGAGAGAAATTTTTTTTGTTAATACTTTCAATATCCTTTGTTCCTTCCGAGTCCCCACCACTTCCTTAAGATTTTTCAAAGGCTGGTACTATCCAATTTCACTAGTGAAGATACCATCTAAAGTGGATTTGATACTGTCTCTCAAATAAATTGGAAAGACTAATATAGTGCTTCTTTCTCAGATATGGAAGTCTAGAGTAACACAAAGCATATTGATGTGCTGGACAGGCAGGCAGGTTCTGCCAGTTACTGACTTAACTTGGGGTTTTGGAACAATCACTTCTACTTCCCTAAGGCTTGGTTTCCCACTTTAGAAAACAAAGTAGGTAATAAATCATGCTTGACCTCTCACAGTGATATAATGAGAAAACATAAGGTGGAATTAGCTTGATTTTTCTTTTTTTTTCACATACATACATTAATGTTAAGAAAAATGAGCTGTCACAAGTGGTGAGATGTGGGACATGTATGAAACACTGTCACATGATCAATAAACACTTAATAAGAGCCTACTATGTTCAAGTCACTATGCTAAGCTCTGAAAACACAAAGAAAGATAAAAAAGTAAAAACACCCAAGTTTTTGCCTTCAAGGAGCTCACAATTTAATAGGTGAGACAATGTACCATGTAGGTATTTATATGCAAATAATAATAATAACATATACAGGATAAACCAGAGATAATGGACAGAGGGGAGGCATTAGCATAAGGTGATATGAGGAAAAAAGTTTCTTGTTGAAGATAAGATTTTAGCTGGGACTTCAAGGAAGACAGTTTGAATTGAAGGAGAGAATTCTAGGGATGGAGGTCAGTTAATTAAAAGGCCTGAATTTGGGAGATGGAGTATTTTGTGTGCTGAATAGCAAATTGGACAATGTCAGTCAATTGAGGATTATATGAGAATGAATAAGATTTAAAAGAAAAGTGGAAAGCAGGAGCAACTCAAGGGGAAGAAAAATCAGGGAGGAATGAAAACATAAAAAAGGTCACTGAGGCAATTTTGCTTTTATATGTTCTCCCATTAAAGAATTAAAACAGTATAATCACTAGTTTTCACAAAGCTGACTGGTTTTAAAAAAAAACAACAACAACACAGTTTTATTATGTGTATAATCACTTAGCTATAAATTATACTGACATATTAATGTGCTAATAATTACATAAATATAAAATCTCTACAAAATATAAATTTAAAAAGAAAAAATAATACTTTATTTTAGAGTAGGAAGTTCTCCATTTAGATGTAGGAGCTACTATAGTTTATTGAATAAGGGGTCTATAAGATCAGACCAAGACTGGGTTTGAGGAAGATCACTTCGGTGATTGTGAGGAGGATAGATTGAAGAGGGGAGAGATATGAGGAAAGGAAAATAAGTAAGTGACTTCTAATAAATGAGAAGTAATGAGAATCTGAAATAAGGCAGTCACTTTATAGTTGGAGAGAAAGATGAATATAAAAGATGTTGTAAAATTAGAATAGATAAAATTTGGCAACAGATAGGATATAAATTGAGAATTGGAGAAGCTAAGGATTGATGTATGATTGCAAAATTAGTTGACTGGAAGGATGATGGTATCTTTCCAAAAATTGGAAAGTTTGGACAGAAGCTGGTGTTAACTCCTACTCTGAGTGTATACAAGTGAGGAAATTTTTCTTGATTCCTATTTTAAAGAAGGATGTATAAGCCTATGTATCGTTTGGCAGATTGGTATTGCTTTAAAATTTAATGTGGCTGTTGGTGAACTTGTGAATAAAGGAAATTCATCTGGAAAACAATTTGGAGTTATGTGAGGTACATGTCTAAATTGTTCATATTGTTTGAGCTGGTGAGCCCTCTACCAAGCATAGAGCTTCAAGGAGGTCAAAGATAGATAAGCTATATAAAGACTCACATATGCCAAAATCTTTATAGCAAATCTTTTTTTTTTTTGACAGCAAATATCTCCAAAGACAGTGGGTGCCTATTGATTGAGAAATTATTGCATAAATTATGGGATATGAATGTAACAGAATACTATTTTTGCTCTAAGAAATAATGAATATGAGAAATTGATGAAAATGTGGTAAGAGTTACAAGACTTAATGTAGATCAAAGAAAAAATATATAACCAATGATTATAACAATAGAAATGAAAAAAAATGAAAAAAGGGAATTTGATTAATTGTAGTGATCAAGCCTCGTCTCAGAAAACAGATAATGAAATATATTTCCCTCTTCTTGGTAGTTATAAAAGGATCATTGGTGCGAAATGTTGAATACACTTCAGAATAATTATTTTGTTTATTGCTTTTGATTAACTAGTTTTCTTTATATATAAAGATTGTTGGGGTGTGAATGGGAAATATTGTCTTGAACTATGACTGCTGTAAAAACAAAAGCCATCAGTAAAACCCTAAAATAAGATTTTAAACCTTACGTGATGCTAATATATGAAGAAACAGAATCTGTGATTTTCACATTGCTGTGATTTTTGAGAGAGCAGCTGAACTAATATGAAATCCAAAAGAGACTCATCAGGACTAAGGATTTTTGGTGATTTTTTTTTACTATAAAACACTGAATTATATGTTGCCTACTATCTTGGAAAATACCCTATAAGCAAGACATATCTGTGACAAATTCAGAGATGAAGATTGTGACCATGATTTGATAATGCTATTTCATTAAAGAGATACTTAAACACAAACTATTGTAATCAAATGAACAGCTTTATTAGACTTTTAATGCACAAATTATAGTGAGGTGTGCCAAGAAATGGGGTAGGAGTATAAAGAGTGAGGGAAGAGGCTTGCCAAAGATAAAATTAAGTCACTTTAAAATTGTATCTAGGATTGGTCTTCATATCTCTTTCTCCCAGAGTTGAAAACAGTAATAGTAATTGATTTTTCCATCTTACAAATGGTAGTTTGCAAAAATAGTCACATGCTATCTATTCTAGAAAGCCTTTTATTGACAAGGAATATCAAGGGGAGTAGATCTATAGATCTTTCATACATAGTTTCATAGAATTTTAGAGTTGACAAAAATGTCAAAGGTCACCTATATCAGTGCTTTGCAATATTTTTGTTCCATGATCCCTTTTCAGTAGCAACAAAAAAAAAAGTATTTTTTATCCCCAGGATGATTCTATATACTACTCATAATATTCTTTTTTTTTTTCCTGAGGCAATTGGGATTAAGTGACTTTCCCAGGGTCTCACAACTAGGAAGTGTTAAGTGTCTGAGATCAGATTTGAACTCCCGTCCTCCTGACTTCAGGGCTGGTGCTCTATCTACTGCACCACCTAGCTGCCCCTATTCATAATATTCTTAATGATTATTTATTGCTTAAGGCACCATAAAATAATTTTTAGCACAAACTCTTTGGATAACCATCATGAATCCAAGATGTTTGTGATACCCTAAAAGAGAATTTATTGATCAAGACCAGCCTCTTTCCTTCAACAACCCTAAGAAATATTCATCACTCTTCAATTGAGCAACTTCAGTTATAAGAAGAACTACCTCATAAGATAGTTTATTCATTTCCTTGTATTTTGATAAATTTCTTCTAATTCTTTCTTATTATTCCCAGTTTTGTCCTCTGGAGTAACAAAGCACCAAAGAATAAATCCAGTACCTTTCCTATGTGACAACTTGTCTAATAAATTAATAAATCACATTCTTTATCTCTCCTCCAAGTCCAACAAACCAAGTTGATAAAGATAAATAAAGATGAAAAAAGTAATTTTGAAATGTGGGTCAATCTGGAGAGAAAAAATCTAGTGATCTACCAAAGTTTTTGCTTTGGTAGCCAGAGTATGGGGCAGTTAGGTGGTACAATGGATAGAACACTGGGCTTGGAATCAGGAAGAGTCACCTTTGTGAGTTCAAATTCAGTTTCAAACACTTACTAGCTGTGTGACCCTGGGCAAGTCACTTAACCCTGTTTACCTTAGTTCCTCATCTGGAAAATGTAATGGCAAAACACTCTTGTATCTTTGCCAAGAAACCCCCAATGAGCTCAAAAAGAGACAGACTCTACTGAAATGATTAAGCAGCAGTCAGGATGTAGTATAAAAATCTTGGGCCTAGAGGAAGCCTAGGAGAGCAATAACTTGGAGGTCATCCTGGAAATGCTAATTGCTTTTCTGTAGTCTTTTGAACTTTGCATCTTTTGACATTATTAATCATTTAAACGGGTTTTTTCCCCTCTCCATTTCAGAGACTTCATAGGTTCTCCCTCTGCTTTCCTAACTTTATTTTTGGTCTCTTTCTACATTTTACGAATTCCTAAATGTTCCTCTTGAGTTTCTTCTCTCATCTTCTCCTCTTCCTTCTACTAAGCTCCCTCTCCCTTTCCTTCTTCCCCTCCCTCTCTCTCTGTCTCTGTCTCTGTCTGCTAGACAATTAAGGTTAAACAACTTTCTCAGGATCATACATCTAGTTTTCCCCACTTCTCCTCTCCTCTCCTCTCCTCTCCTCTCCTCTCCTTTCCTCTCCTCTCCTCTCCTTTCCTCTCCTCTCCTCTCCTCTTCTCTCCTCTTTTTTCTTTTACTCTTTTCTTCTTTATGATCTTATGGATCATAGCATGATAGGTTTTTTTTATCCTCCACTATTTTCCAAAGTCTGTCCAAACTCGTATTTGTTGCTTCCTTGAGACTATCTATCCATTTCATTCTCTGCTATCCCCTTTTCCTTTTCCTTCAATCTTTCCAAACATCAGCATCTTTTCCAATGAGTTCTGTCTTCTCATTTTATATGGCCAAAGTATTTAGACTTCACCATTAGTAATACTAGTATTAGTATTCTGGTGAATAGCTTGAATTAATTTCATTAAGTATTGACTAATTTGACTTCCTTGCTGTCCAAGGGACTCTCAAAAATGTTCTACAATGCTACAGGCACTGATTCTGTAGTATGGCACTCAGTTTTCCTAATAGTCCAGCTTTTACAGTTATGCATTGTCACTAGACAAACCATATCTTTGATTATATTAGCTTTGACAGAAAGTAATCCTACTTCACATTAGTTCTGGGCTAATGGGCAAGGCATTAAACTTTTCCCAGTCTCACTTTTTTTTTCTGTAAAATCGAGATAATAATAGCTCAAATTTATATTGCCTTTAAGGTTTGCAAAGTGTTTTACATATGTTGATTCACTTGATTTTCTTAGCAACCCTGGGGATAAGTACTATTATTAAATGTACCCAGAGTGAGCTCTATAGACACATCTTCAAATGTTTTTCTATTGATAGTAGGATGTTGACGTCATCCATAAATGGAGTTGTCTAGAACAGTAGTGGAATAGAAATGGGGTCACATAAGTGGCATGTTGATTTAATTTTGAAATATAATGTTACCCATGTTTTATTGGATTTGTATTTATTTTGTTAAAGATTTTTTAATTACATTTTAAACTGGTTTAGGCTGTACTTCAGAGTATTGCAGGCCACAGGGTTCTGGCCATGTGTTTGATCTTTGAGATACAGTCTAACCTCTGAAAATGAAAATCAAAAACAAAGAAAAATAAAATAACTAGACCAAAGTAAATTTGTGAAAGAGGTGAGTTTAGAATACAGAGATCTTTAGTTTTAATCTTGACCTTTTAGCATCACCACGACTTTTGTTTGGTCATTGTCTTTATCACTCCTTAAATATATAATAATAATAATAGTAATTAACATTTCTATAGTAATTAATATATACTTAGGCATTGTGCTAAATGCATTACAATTATCTCATTTGGTTTTTAGAACAACTATGGCAGGCAAATGCTGTTATTATTCTCATCATACAGATAAAGAAAAATGAGGCAAAGAGAAGTTAAGAGGCTTGCCCAGCATCACATAGTAAGCCTCTAAGGCCAAATTTGAAATCAAGTCTTCATGATTCTAGGCCAGCATGCTATCCACTGCATCCTCTGGCTTCCCTGTGCTAAATTGCTTTCCAATCACTAAGATTTGTTGTTGTTGTTGTTGTTTTGTCATCCAGAATCTATTTTCTATTCAGATCAATCTATTTATTTATATACTACTAGCTAAAGAAACAGTTGTAGTATAGCCATCAACAGATTTGGGTTTGAGTTCCATCATTAATATTATACTTTTGCAAAACTATGCCTATTAAACATTAATTTCCTCAATTATTAAATTCCTCAAAAATTTATAAAAGATGAAAATAAGCTGGATCACCTACCATCCAGCAGTATTGGAAGTATCAAATGAAATAATGTAGGTAAAAATGCTTTATGAAGCATATAAATGATAACCAAATATAATCTGTTCTATAATTACTCACCTGTGTAATTTTCTTTTTTCACCAGCATTTTCTTTTTCTTATTGTCTATAATATGCTATATTTTATCCTTTAGATATTGTAGCAGACTAAATACCTGCAAGTAATATTTCTTTTAATTTTCATCAACAAAAATTGTCTTTATTTTCAAATGTGAAAAAAACAAAAACAAACCACAAGGGCATAAGACCACCTATAGCATTATTTTCTATCAGATCTATAGAAATTGAAAGTTTCCCAATGTGTTTTTGTAGTCATTTAATTTGAAGTTTGCATCCAGATGTTTTGAATTCATATAGACACAGTATATGTGATATGTAATGATGCCCGAAGTGAGGGAGAATCATGGTCTCAATTCCACAATTATAGCTCCCCATCCTTACAAAGTAATAATGAAAACAATCAGCAGTTACCATTCTAAATATGTCAGATGAAGTGCATAAGAGAAACAGAGCTTATTTTGATGCAAGCTTTGAATTCTGGGTTCAAGATAACATATGTTTGTCAATGTTACACTTACGGTTATCTCTACTTAGCATTGACATCAAAATGCTACAGACACACACATATAAAAAGAAAACTTCTGTTATTCTGCATGAGCAAATCCAAATCATGGCAATTAAATTTATTTTAAATTTCACTTAGTTTTCAAAATGAAGGAAAAGAAAACATTGTGAAACACCTTCAGTTAGTCATTTGGCTAAATCTAATGCCCCTTGTTATTATATCATATTAAGAACGTCATTTGTAGATGCCTTAGGATATTGCCTTATTTGCAAGCATACTCATAAATAACCAGGGAGTACTATGGTGCAATGCTAGTGTTATTATTATTTATATGTTCTTGAGATGAAAGCCAAGAGCAACACCAATTTTGGATGTAAAATTGTTTGTAAAATCTTATGGAGAAGGGTGAAAGAAGATTATGAATAATACCATCTTATAGAAGAAAGATGTAAACAAGATGCAAAATGTCAGTTTGAAGAAAGATTGGTGAGATCTCACTAAAAATAATTATCTGTAGCCATTTAAAGATGAAAATGAAAAGGTAACAACAAAATTAAAAAGTGAAAATGATTTGCAAATGTTTTATAACAAACTTTATTCATTATCCAGGATAAAAAAAAACATTTGAGCTTGAACATCACAAACCTGGATGTATTTTTAGTATGAAGAAATAGTAGTACAAAGAAGAGAGATAAAGAAAACAGCAATATTCAAACAAATGTACATAGAGAAAATTAGTACTGGAAATGATAGAGTTATAAGGATATTGAGAGATTAATTTACAAACAAGTGAAGAAGTGCGAAATTCTGAACAGATGAATTACTGAGACTCCTCAAAGAACACAGGAATCAAAGATACATAATTAAAAATTGATCTCAGTAACAACTGTGATCAGTGGGTACTCTCTTCTTTTCTCTTTCACAAAGACAGTTGCTTTGGGTCCCAACAGGAGCAGCTCACCACAGGTGAGGATCTCACAAAAATAGGAGTAGTAAGTAATAGCTCCATTTCTTAAGATTTCTTTTATCCCTCAAATCAAAGTATAATACTAATGTCTCTCAGGAAATCGTAAAAGCATTTAAATGGTTAGGGGTTTCATAGTTATAGACTCATTCTCTTTTCTCTATTTAATACACTTTCTTATACCTGCTTAGCAACATTCTAATTATGCCCATAGAACTTGAGGAATGATTAGGTTTTACTATGGGTGACATTACAGCCTTGCGAAAGTCCATCATTACTTCTCATCTATATGCCAATTTTCCAATTTTTTATAATTTTTTGTGAAAACAATTTGATCATTAATATTAGGAAAGACAAAACAAATCATATATATGCATATATATATATATATATATATATATATATATATATATATATATGTTTGCTAAGGGTGATCACCAAGATCATAGAAGAAAATCCAGAACAGGCTCTAAGTTGAAGAGGAATTCCCCACTAATGGGGAGGTTGTCTAGATCAGAGGTGTCAAATGAACTGCCCACAACACTCCTGAGTGACTCTAGATTGAGATTAACATATTATTGGAAAATAGTTAGCAACAGAAATATAAATATAATAGAACAATGTTAATATGTGTTTTTCTAAGACAACATGCCTCCAGGGATTTTTATGTAGTATGATTTAGTGTCCCCTTTTTATATGAATTTGACTGCACTGGTGTAGACACTCCTGTTTGTGAATCATCAAACTTCAGAACACTGCAAAGCTATCTACAAGATATTCATGATGAAGAATTATGAAAGACATAGCTATTCTCAGCAATACAATGATCCAAGACAATCCTAAAGGACTGAGGAAGAAGCATACTATCCACTTTCAGAGAAAACATTGATATATTTTTTAATACAGACTGCATCATGCTATTTTTTACTTTCTTTTGAATTCTCGTTTTGAATCATACAAAATGACCAATATGAAAATGTTTTACATGATTGTACATGTATAACCTACCACATGAGGGTCGAGCAGAGGGGGAAGAGAGGAGTGGAAGAGATAGTATTTGAAACTAAAAAGGTTAAAAAATATTTAAAATATTTTAAAATGTAATTGAAGGGAAATATTTTAAAAGAAAAAAGAATAAAAGCAGGAAAAATATTCGTAAACATTCAGAAGAGTTTAACTTAACCATTAACATAGGAAAAAGCAAATGGTTGAAACATATCTATTGTCCAGATTAAGATACACACTTGTATTATCTGCATGTGTATAGGCAAATACATACAACTTTGGAAATTGTAAGCTCTGAATCAAGAAGAAAGCAATCTCTGGCCATTTGGTGATGTACAAAGAGAAACAGCCTCAGGAAGTCAAGTAACTGCCCCAGAAGAGACTTGTGCCTAGGAAGGATCAGTATGTGGGACCACAAGAAGAGAAAAAACAATGGGATTTTTCAGCATCATAGGTATGAGTTGCATAGGCCACATGGATTTTCTAAATGTGTGCCTTTCTGCTAGTGCACTCTATGTGTGTGCTTATTCTCACAGATGTTGTGTATATTTGTGGGAGGTTTTGTGTCACAGGTTTATAGTAAAAATATTTTAGAGCTACCATTCTTACAATGATAATTCCACAAAAGCTTTTGTTTAATATTAATTGTGTCTACTCAAAGATAAATGCTTAAAGGTACTACTTAAAGGTAAATGCACTGGTAAGGGTCATGAAATATATTTTTAGCAGTATAGAGTCATAGGGTACACTGGATGTGGAGTTTTCATCCCCACTGTGGCTTAACCTCTGAATCCTGGCTGAGGATTACCACCAAAGTGGAATAGGCTTATGAACATAGGAGATAATGAAGTGGACGAACAATGACTATTTTCTAAATTATAATGTCTAATTTGATGGACAACTTATATAGATCTTCCATCAGTATTTGTATCTTGTACAGATATTGAAAATGACCATCATTTTGGCAAAGGATTGAATAAGAGAAGAAAAGAGTAATAAATTTCTTCTGCGAAATTATAGGATTCACTTGATGATGAAAAGGATAAATCTTCAATTTTAATTATATCATGTCATATTAAGCACTGAAGCCTTTTATTCAGGACTTATGACTTGACTGTAGAAAGAGAAAGGCATAATGCTGATGTCCTGAGATACAGTCTATCAGTCAACATACATTTATTAAGCATATCTTACATGCTGGACATTGTACAAACCCTAGGGATACAAGAAAAGCAAAAAAAAAAAAAAATAACCCTAGCTTCATATTGTATTGTCTCACCTCCTGTGGAAGTTACAAATAGATCTTTCTGATCTACCTCTGCAAGGTGATCAAATTGCATGATTCACTGCACAAAACCCTTGATTATCTTATGTCTTGAATTGGGTGTGAAAGAGTTGGAATTGTCTGGAGAATTCAAACCATTCTTAATCTGTCAACATGCTTTAACTGCTCATAAAAAATGTCTTTTATGAGAAAATCATGTTGCTATTCCAGAAGGTAGTCATCAAGCTATCTTGACAAAACTACATGAATCATATCTAAGAACTGCTTATAAAAAAACATTCATTTAGAAGCTTTTCTCCATAGTGTTTACTAGATTCCATGAATGAAAGCATTTTTAAAGGAAGTCTGAATGTATACAGTAAACCATGTCAGTGGCCTCTACTTTTCTATGATTTTAGAGCTTGATTAACAATCCATATTGATTCTTATATTCTCTTCAACTTCCTTGAATTTATGTAGTTTCATTGTAAACCCCTCCTGAAACAGTCATAGCTTCAGACTAGTTATTTTCACCTCTTAAGTTGCCTTCTGCCATTATTTCTGAAATTGGTTCTACACTGAATTTATCTAAGTTGAGTTTAAGGAATTTGTGATTAGAAATTTTACTCAACTTGTCATGATTGTTCCTTGTCATTCTTGAAAGGGGGTCAGTCAGGCTAAAAGGATAGTGCAGAGTACTAGAGATGCCCTGAAGTCGGTTGTTGGAGAATAGGTAAAAAGGGTCTCACAGGTTTCTTATGGTATTCCATCTTTCACAGAAGTCATTACTGCTATTATACTAATAGGCCAGTTTTAAAATATTTTTCCAGGAAGAATTATATGATAACTTAGAAAAGAAGAATCGATTCTGAATGTGACTCTGTTTTTGCAGCTTCTCTTCACCTATTTCTACCACAAAAGATAACATGGAGTTGGAGCAAGGTATATTGTTTCCACTACAATTGAGGCTACAGGGTTTGTAGTGTATAAAATTCAGACTATGTGGGGCAGTTAGATGGCACAGTGAATAAAGCACTGGCCCTGGAGTCAGGAAGACCTGAGTTCAAGTCCAGACTCAGACATTTGACACTTATTAGCTGTGTAATCTTAAGCAAGTCACTTAACCCCAATTTCCTTATAAAACAACAAAAACAAAACCCAGAACATGCTAACTTGTAGAGTCTTGTCATGTTAATTATTCATGAAAGCATTCTTCCCATACTGACTTATTGAACAACAGCAGAGCTACTAGTTTAAAGAGGATGTAACTAAGAATGATGTTTACATATAATACAAGTTTCTGAAATTGTGAATTGCAGTGATGTATAGGATAAAGCTTTGCCCTGAGTGTTGTTGGTTTTTTCCAGCAATAAAAGATAGGCCATGTGAAGACTTGTTTGTTCTTTGTCTGTTTATTGATCCTGGCTGATCTCCAATACTATAAACTCTATACACTTGAGGAATGACATGATAGGTTGGTTGAACATTGACTGTTGCTAGACAAACTTGAATAGAAAAACTTTGACTTGAACTAACTGAAATTATGTTTACTTTATATTAGTAGGTACAGAAAGTCCTACTAGATTACCATGCTAGAGATCAGAGAATAAAAACATCTACACATAAGGTATTTTTTTCTTTGTAACTACTTCTCTGTTGAGTATCAGCAAAATGGTGATAATGTTCATGTTGTATTCCAAACATAACCATGCTAAGCAACAAATGTCTTAATAAGTAGTGGAACATCTTTCATGTATTCTTATTCTATCTGGGATTCTTTTCCTAGTTACCAATATGATCATTAAATATTTCACATGGACTCTTTATTTTTCTGTTTCTTTCTCCCTACAGTGACTCAACTGTCATAAATCCTTTCATGGCTCATTTTTATCTCCATTAATTTCTCCTTTTTTTTTTTTTTTCATTTTTCTAGGAGTAGAAGAAAGTGTATGTTGTGTGTGTAAGGGAAGGAAACTGGAGGAGGTAATCATAAAATAGGTAGCAATTAATTGTTGTTAATATAAAATGAATTTGGATTATTTTCTGAGCTGTTATGTTTGTTATTTTAAACTTGGCCTTTTGATGTGACATTTAAAGATCATAATTTTCATAGTGGGTAAGAAAATTGCCTATGAAAATATTAAGTGAGAAAGTCTGATGAAATTGCAAATCTGTATCTCCTTACTGAATTTTTTTCTTGAGAAACATTACCTCCTTTTTTGCTGCTGGCAGCAAGAGGCAAAAAGTTAGAGAGCTGTTCTTATTAAAAAAATAAAAATAAAACACAGTTATTCTTAGTCCTGACTTTCCCCCCATGACCCTTTTCCAACAATATTTCTTTTCTTTCCCCTCAACAACATACTTACCCTTAATGCCGAGCAGTCCAGTGCATCCATATATTCTGGTACATAGCTAACTTTTAGTGTTGTTCTGGTGGATACTGATATAGAAATTCCATGAGATTGAATTTATCTCAAAAATCACTGTTTCACGTTTTTCAGTCAGACAATTCAGTTGTACTAGTAGAAAACTATTTTTCTCACATATTATTTTCTTTATTTCCATTTATTCTTAGTGTTTTTCAAGTAAAAGCTTCTTATTGTGATGTAGTCAACAAGCATTTATTATGTGCCAGTTGCTAGTTTTATCATTTTAGGATTTTCATGCTATTTTTCTTTCACTTTCTCTTTCATTCTTTGAATTCTTTCATTTGAAGTTTCTTGAAACTTAAGATATCAGAAGATTGCTACCATTCAAATAACTTATCAAAAATATTTAAAACAAATATTTATAATATCATCCCTCAAATATTGAAAATCAGAGTTATTATCCTGATACCTTCTTGAGGGCAATTGCTGTAAAATTTCTCATGTAAACTCAATGCAAGTAAAAATAGGTCTAGAGTCAGGAAGACTAACTTTTTAAGTTCAAATTTGACCTCAGATACTTATCTAACTGTGTGACCCTGAGCAAATCATTTAACACTGTTTGCTTCAGATATTCATCTGTAAAAATTATCTGAAGAAGGAAATGGCAACCTACTTCTGTATCTTTATCAAGAAAACTCCAAATGGGGTCATGAAGATTTGTACATGACTGAAAAATGATGGAACAACTACATCAACTACAATTGTATTCTCAGCACCCAAGACAATGCCATATAGAGTAACTACTTCTTGATTGGTCAATTAATCTTTATAGTCTTAACTTCTGGAATAATACTCTTCACATAATAGGCACTTAGTAAATGTTTACTACATTTATATTTAACTACAATATTTGAATTAATTAATGTGAAAGTTTCTGACCCAACTGACATGAATTTTTATCTGGCTTATTTTTATTTCCATTAATTTCTCTTTATAATTTTTTCTTTGTTTTCCTAGGGGTAGAAGAAAAAGTTAATGTGTATGTGTTTGTGGAAAGCTGGAGAAAGTGGTCATAAAATGAGCAATTAAATATTGTTGTTTAATATAGAATGAAATTGGATTATTTTTTGAGCTTTTATGTTATTTTAAAATCTGATCTTTTGATGTTTTGAAAAAACAAGTTGGGCTATTGAAAATAAACATTCTTTTAGTGTACAAAGATATGAACTTCATTATTTAGATGAAAGGTAAGAAAGAAGTGCAAATATCATTGCCTGTTACTTATTTTTAATGTTATGTCATTCTGGGCATGCCAGTGGCAAATTTATTGACAAATTCATTGAAAAAGAAATTTAGTTGAGAAAAATATTCACAAAGTAAATTCTCTAAATACTTTACATAGTAAATATATTCAATATCACTTAATATTGTCCTAACTCAATGTCATTTTTTATAATAAAGCCATTAATATTAGCATTGAATTTCAATATAAAAATAGCTAGCACTTGTGCTTCAAGATGTGTGAAATGTTTCATATATGCTGCTATTTACTATAAAGATGTATAACATGTTGCATATATGCTATTAGATACTATTATTCCTCTCATTTTATAGATGAGAAAACTGAGGTACAGAGAGTGACTTGTCCAGGGTCCTCACTTATAATTGCTAAGTGTCTAAGGTAAGATTTAAACCTATATCATCCTGATTTCATGTCCAGCCCTTATGCACTGAGTCATTCAGCTACTCCAAAGTTATCTATTTATTATAAAACTATTTAGTCAATCTACCACTTATGAAATTATTCCCTTAAATACACCCCCAGAACATGGTTTCACTTAATAGGTTTTCCTGTAACCAATTAATGATTCTGAGTAGGAGAATACCTAGAAATTATTGCTTACCTTCCATTTTCTTTGGACAGATAATGGAAAGGGGAGCCATTGTTCATAAAGTTATAATAGGCTTCAGAGACTTTAGAGAAGTATATTTGCCTTCAAGTAGTGATATTTAATTCACATTGTGCTTTTCCCCCCTGAAGGCAAAAATTATGGGGGGAAAAAGGGAACTCAAGATAAAGTCAGTACTTTGAACAGTAACTAATTATTCTCAGTCCATGTAGTAGATACCTTTCAATTACAATTTCAATTGTATTGTCAGTGAACATAGGGCAAATGAAAAATCCCAGTGCTTTATTATTCATAAGATCTTTGTACTCTCTCATCCTGAATCTCCAGAATTTACTGCATTAAACTAATTAATGTGATGACACCATACAATGTAAAAACCAATATTCTATCTAAATGCATTAGGTCATCAGGATTTGAGTTTTTATGTGAGGTCAACAAATATAAAGTACTAAATAAAGCTTTTGCTTAATTTTCCTTGTAATTATCTGCTTTACTTTGTCATATATGTTATGTTTTACCCATTTATTTTCTCTTCTCCAAAAAGCCTCTTTCTTATATGTCTCTTACTTAAGAAAAAATTTCCCATTCTACTTCTCCCTTCCCCTTTACCCATATCATTACTCTTTCTTGCTCCTTCATTTTTTCGGGGGATGAGGAGAAGAATGATTCCAATATAATTGACTCATTCTCATGCTTTCTATATAGAATATTTCTAACTTCTGCAATAATGGTGAAATTCTTAGGAAGCACACTTCTCATCTTCCCATCTAGAAATGTAAACAGTTGAATCTTCCTGAGATTATCATGATTTTTATTTCATGTTTATATTTTTTATGTTTCTCTTAAGTTATGTGTTTAAATGTCAAATTTTTCATTCAGCTCTGGTCTTTTCATCACAAATGATTGAAAGTTCTCTATTTCATTACATATTCATCATCTCCCTTAAATGATTATACTCAGTTTTGTGGCCTAGTTCCTTTGTGTCTGGAAAATCATGTTTCAAACCTTTTATCCCTTTAATGTGGAAGGTAAATTTTGTGTGATCTTGATTGTATTTGAGTTGTTTCTTTCTAGTAACATGAAGTATTTTTCTTTTACCTGAAAGCTATGGAATTTAGCTATACTATTTCTGGTAATTTTCACTTGGGGCTTTTTTTTCAGGAGATGATCAATAGATTTTTCCATTTTTATTCTACCCTCTGATCTAAGGTCAGTTTTCCATGGGCACTTTTTCCTTGATAATTTCTTGAAATATGATAGCTAAGCTCTTTCTCTGATAATGGCTTCAGGTAGCCCAATAATTCTTAAATTATCTTTCCTTCATCTATTTTCCTGGTCAGTTGTTTATCCAATGAAATGCCAATTTTTTTCCATTTTTAATTTTTTAAACTTTGTTTTATTGTTTCTTGATGTCTTAGAGAATCCTTAGCTTTTACTTGCTCATTCTAATTTTTGAAGAATTATTTCCTTCAGTTAACTTTTGTACCTCTTTTACCAGGTATTAATTTCTTCAGTATTTATTTTGTCTCATTTATGAAGCTGTTCTTTTTTATTATTTAATGTTCTTGCATCATTCTTGTTTCTTTTCCCAAGTTTTCCTCTATCACTTAATTTTTCTTGAATTGTTTTAGGAATCTTTTGTTGGTCTTGGATCCAATTAGTATTTTTCTTTGGGGCTTTGGTTGTAGCTGTTTTCACATTGTTGTCTTCTTAATTTATATCTTTTCTTTAGACTTTTCTTGCCACTATAGCAGTTTTTTTTTTGTTTATTTTTTGTGGCCAAGGTCTTTTTTGTTGTTTGCTCATTTTTTCAGTCTAATTCTTGGCTTTTAATTTAACATTATTGAGATTTGCTTACCCTATGGTGAAAGGTACTCTTCCAAGCTTTAGACTTTTTTGTGCTGCTGTTTTCAAAACTACTTTTGTGGGTGTGCAAGTTTTTTGTGCTTCCAAAATGGAGTCATCCAGGGAAGAGTATGATAATTTCTCTTCTGGTCCACATTCTGCTTTTTAACCAGAAAAGGCCCCTGCTCATCTATAGCCACAAGCATGGAACTGCTCTTCTTGAACTGGAACTATGACCAGGTTCCCTGTTCCTGTAACTACAAGTACTGGTATTTTTTTTTTTTTAGGTCTTGGAAGTGAGACCAGGGCCCCTTTTTTTTTATTATGACTGACAAGAAGTGTTCCTCTCTGCCCTAGAACTGCAACATAGAACTGTTTAAAGACAATAAAGTTGTCAATCAGTGCCAGATGTACACAGTGATAGCAAAAGGTCCTCTGTAATCTCTTTCTGACCATTGTCTCACCCCTTTAATGTCTCCATGGGAAGATCTCTAAAGCTACTGTTGCTACTGCTCCTGCTGTTGTTGCCACTTTTGTGACCACTTGTAAGATCCATTGCAAGTGTTGTTGGGCTCTGAACTAAGCCTCTCCCCTGGTGTCACAAACCTCTCCTGCCAAAGTCTAGCCTTTTTTAAGGCTAGAAAAATATCTTATTCTGAGCTTTTGTTGACTCTGCCACTCAAAAATTAGATTTGAGGCATTATTGTAAAGTTCTTTGGAAGGGAATGATGGGAGAGTTTAGCTTGATTGCTATCTATACTCCACCATTTTGAGTCTAATCCCCACCCCCAGCATATTCTTTCAGTCTTATTTCTACATCCTTATAAATGACTTCATGAAAAATCAATGGAGTAAATGTAAATATCTAATGTAAGCTTGTTTCACATCATTAGTGATGGGTAATTCATCAGACATGACTCAATCATCATAACTAGGCACAACTTCATGAAATAACCACAAGTTCTTTGGGTGCTTTTCTAAGCAGCAAAGCATCCTCTGGCCTAATGATATAAAAAATCTTTTAAAAGTTGATGAATTCATTGTACAAATATTGACTCAGTCTCTTCACTTATCTTGTCTCTGGAGCTTTTAAAAGATCTTAAAGGCAATATCTTTACTCTATTCTAGTACTTTTCTTTCTTTTAGTATGGTATCATTTATATGATGCCTCATCTTCTTTCTTTTCCAAGATTCATCCATCTACTATCGAATACCCCTTCAAATGAATGTATTATTTTATTTTGCATTTAAACTTAATTCTTTATTATTATTTTTCAATTTTTTCATCACCTTCATTTCTAAATATATCTTTTTTCTATTCCCTTAATCAGCAAATCATATCTTATAACGAAAAACATAAAGGAAAGGTAAAGGAACATACATTTATTAAGTGCTTACTATATTCCAGGCATTGGCTAAACATTTTACAAATATTTCATTTGATCCTCAGGGCAATTCTGTGAGTTAGGTATTATTATTATCCCCATATACAGTTGAGGGAAGTTGAATGGGGGCTGGAGTCTTAAGTCTAAAATTCCATCCACTTCCCACCTGATTGCCTTGAAAGAAGAAATAAAAGCTATTCAGCAAAACTAACCATGACATCAGCCAAGTCACAGACATAATGCCAAGTACTACAAAGAAGAGAGAAGTGTATTTTCCCCAATTTCAGGAACCAAAGCTTAGGCATGATCATTACATAACAGTACACAGTTTTTCCTGTATGATGTCATAGCCATTGAATATATTGTTTCCAGATATTACTTACTTAATTCTGTATCAGTTCATATGTCTTCTTGTGCTTCTTTGAATTTCTCACATATATCATTTCCTATGGTAGGAATACTTTATTACATTCACGTACAACAATCTGTTTAGCCATTTGTTAGTTGTACTATAAAAAGTGCTGTTATAAATATTTTGGTGGAAATGGGATCTTTGTCTTTTCTCTCTCCTTATCTTCTTCCCTTTTTCTTTCCTTCCTTCCTTCTTCCCTGTTTTTCTTTGTTATTTTTTTTTATTTCATTGGCACATCTGTGAATTGAAATACATGGATATTTCAGTCATTTTTACATATAGCATAAGTCCAAGCTTTCTGTAACATTTGGACCAACCCATAGATTTACCCAGAAACTATTCACATATCCATCTTTCTACATACAGCCTCTTCAGTATTGATTATTCCCATCCTTTGTCATATTTGCCGATTTGTTAGGTCTGAGATAAAACCTCAGAGTTGTTTAGATTTTCATTTCTCTCAATATTGACCATTTGAAGCAATCTTTCATGTAGTTGTTAACAGTTTGTTATTCTTTTGATGGCTGTTTAAAGAATGGCATTCATTTTCAAGGTTACTACTAGACATCAGAAGAACAAGCAGTTCTTACTGGTCCCATTTAGCAAATGAACCTATGAATTTTGTCTCATTAACATTCCAACCATCCAACTAAATTTAAGTGACTTCTAGTTTCATTTTCTCCTATTGCTTTATTCTTTATGAGACAAAGCAATAAAAACAATCCAACTATTATAAAAATGTCTAATTGATCAGGAAACAAATTTAATTCACTTAGATGTACACTTTTGGAATTTTGTCATGATATGTTGGAGCACATTAAGGAAAACAGTCTGTAGAATAAAGGAGGTAAGAATCCTACTGTTTTGCTTTACTTGGTCAAAATATCTCTCTCAAGTAGTGTGCTCAGTTCTAGATGACACATTTTAAAATAAACATTAATCAAATGGAGATCTTACCACAAACGCTTCTCAGGATTATAGGCATCAACACCAACATCATCACTAGCATTTATATAGCATTTTGAAGTTTGCACGGTACTTTATATATATTGGGTGGGCTATTATTATCCTCATTTTATAGGTGATAGAACTGAGACAAAGTGGTTAAATGACTTGCACAGGATCACACAACCTCAAAGGGTCTGAGACAGGATTAGGACACTGTTATTTCTGTCCAGATCTCATAGTCTACCATACCACCTTCCTGTCTCACTAAATCATGCCATGAAAATTGGTTGAAGTAACTGGAGAGGTTTTGTCTTGGAGAGAGATTTGAAGTTTTAATAACAAAATGGTAGATAGGGGCTGGGGAGAGCAAGGTACATGTTTTCAAGTATTGCAAGAGTTATTAGAAAGAAGAGGGAAAAGGTTTTCTCTGCTTGACCCCAACACATGGAAATAGGGAGAATAGGTAGAAGTTATAAAGAATCAGATTCTGGCTCAATATAAGTAAAACTTCCTCAAAAATGTCTCATCAAAAATTGATCGAGCTGGCTCAGAAAGTAATAGATTCTCCTTCACTAGGGGCCAGTAAGCAAAAGTCAGACAATTCCAGAATTATAAAAGTTCAGTTAGAAGGAATCTTAGCCACCATTTTGTTCAGTCTACATATAGATCAAATCTCCACTGTGACTTAGGTGGCAGGTGATCCTCCAGTATCAGTCAGAAGATAAGAAAACCCATCATTTCTCAAGGCAGTCTGTTATTCTATATGTCAGGATCATTGTTGAGGATTGGAATGGTGTGCCTTCATGATCCCTTCTAACTCCAAACTTTTGTATTGCTTTCATCTCTGTTTCCTTCAGAACTGAACACAATATTTATATCATTGTCTGTTAAATATTAGAAGGTTACTAGTATAAATAAAGAGTCAGTCTTGGTACTTCTATTTGAATTTTTTTAAAAAAATTTAGTTTTCCTATCTTTCTCAGGCTAAAAATAAAGGGCCTATCCTTGGGTCTGTTTCTAATGTAGGCTGGCTCACTCCTACTTCAGCAATCTATTCCCCTCCCCCACTCAGGGTGTCACCACATCATTGCCAAATTTAATGTTAACAAGAATTGGTTTAATCACTACAGCTGAGGCTCCTGAACTCTAGAGATCCATCAGCTAGTTGACAGTGGCTAAATCTCTGAACCTGCAGTTAGGAAAACTTTAGTTTAAACCCTATTTCACATATGTATTAACTATATAACTTTTGTTTCCCTCAGTTTCTTCGTGTGAAAATGGGAATACCTGCCTCCCTGGATTATTGTGAGGATTAAATAAAATATTGATAAAGTACTTGGCAAATCTTAAAGCTCTTTTTAAATGTTATCATCATCACCACCAGACTTAGTCTCCCTGATGGCAGGCATTACAGTCTTAGAACTATTAATACTACATTGCTTCCAGATTGTTCAGTAGGGTCATTGAGGGTTAGCTGCCATCAGAAGTAACAGTGCTCTGCACATAATAGAAATTTAATAATTTGCTGAATTGGAATGATAGAGAGGGTACTTCCAGGCAGGACAGCCAGAGAAAAAAGATGACTTCCCCTAAATTGCCTTGCCCATAGTAGACTCTTAATAAATACTGCTGAATTGAAATGGATTTGGAAGCAGCTTGGTGCAATAGGAAGAGGTCTGCATGCAGAACCAGAGGATCTGCTTTCAAAATTTTACCTTATGACTTAGTCTCTTGCAACTTTGGACAAATGTTTTCTTACGTCTCATCCAGCTCGAGATTTTGAGGACGGATCTCTCTGCCAAATCTACCACTCACTACCAAACCTCCTACTGCACAATTGTCATGAAGTATTCCTTCAGTATTATACCTGAGCCACTTCAGCCCCAACCTGGGAAGCACTCCCACTGGACGGTCCCTTTAAGCATTACTTTACCTTTATATCACAGAAGCAGTCACTCCAAGGTCCCAACTCATACTGGTTTCCCATCTCATGATTTGTGCTAAGAATTAAGAATAATGCTAACAAAACAAAGACATGTTTCTAAGTGCTATCATGTTTACCTATAAAAGATAAATTCAAGAGTGAAAAATAAAAAGAAAGCATTTCAAAAAAAGTATGAATTTTTATAGTCAAAGGTTCCGATAAAGGCCTCATTTCTCAAATATATAGAGAATTGACTCTAATTTATAAGAAATCAAGCCATTCACCAATTGATAAAGGATCAAAGGGTATGAACAGACAATTCTCAGATGAAGAAATTGAAACTATTTCTAGCCATATGAAAAGGTGCTCCAAATCATTATTATCAGAGAAATGCTAATTAAGACAACTCTGAGATACCACTACACACCTGTCAGATTGACTAGAATGACAGGGAAAGATAATGCAGAATGTTGGAGGGGATGTGGGGAAGCAGGGACACTGATACATTGTTGGTAGAATTGTGAATACATCCAGCCATTCTGGAGAGCAATTTGGAACTATGCTCAAAAAGTTATCAAACTGTGCATACTCTTTGACCCAACAGTGTTATTACTGGGCTTATATCCCAAAGAGATCTTAAAGAAGAGAAAGGGACCCACATGTGCAAAAATGTTTGTGGCAGCACTCTTTATAGTGGCCAGAAACTGGAAACTGAGTGGATGCCCACCAATTGGAGAATGGCTGAATAAATTGTGGTATATAAATATTATGGAATATTATTGTTCTGTAAGAAATGACCAACAGGATGATTTCAGAAAAGCCTGGAGAGACTTACATGAACTGATGCTGAGTAAAATGAGCAGGACCAGAAAATCATTATATATACCTCAATAACGATACTGTATGATGATCAATTCTGATGGATGTGGCCATTTTCAACAATGAGATGAACCAAATCAGTTCCAATAGAGCAGTAATGAACTGAACCAGTCATGCCCAGCAAAAGAACTCTGGGAGATAACTATGCACAACTACATAGAATTCCCAATACCCCTATTTTTGTCCACCTGCATTTTGGATTTCCTTCACAGGTTAATTGTACACTGTTTCAAAGTCCAATTCTTTTTTGTACAGCAAAACAGCTGTTTAGTCATGTATACATATATTGTATTTAATTTATACTTTAACATATTTAACATGTATTGATTGGTCAACCTGCCATCTGGGGGGAGGGGAGGATGAGGAAAATTAGAACAAAAGGTTTGGCAATTGTCAATGTTGTAAAATTACCCATCTATATAGCTGGTAAATAAAAACTATTATAAAAAAAAAGAATGCGATTCACTTGATACCCTCCAAAAGAGAATTAATATATGCACAACTGGCCTAAATTCCTTGAATTAGTTAATGATTTGAAAAGAATTCAACAGTCCTCAAGAGAAATATGCTGAAAACCTCTTGCCCCCATATTGTCTAGTGCTCTGTCTTCAGGTCCATCTCTCAAGCCCTACTCCTAGAAAAACAGGAAATAAATGTGCTACATGTTCAATATCTGTCTCCTTGACTAAACCTGGCACAGACAATCTTTAGCGTCAGTCTAAGTGCCCTAACCTTTTAAAGCCTGGCCAGGATGGCTTTTGCGTGGCAGCTTGGCGTAAGAGAGCAGCATTTCATTGATTACATTTGGCAGCATTACATTTCCATGAAACTACAAGCAGTTCTTAGCACAGTAGGAATGAATGTCTTGTTACAAACTGGGCAGCTGGAAGGTAGAGCATTATGGAGTTTTTAATTACATTCTTTTATAACATTATCAATTAACAAAAATAGAGGCAGTAATTGTGTGGTGATTATGTTGCATTTTCCCCCCAGAGGAGGAGGAATTCTAACAATTAATTGCAAATGCTGTAAATGAAAAATCTACAGATGTATTTAGTTATAAAGTTAGTGAAGCTCAGCTTATCTGTTGATGCTTTCATTAATACGCTTTCACATGTCTATCTCTGTTTCTGTTTCTGTTTTTCTGTCTGTCTCTGTTTCTGTGTGTCTCTGTGTTTGTGTGTCTCTGTCTCTGTCTCTCTCTGTGTCTCTGTCTCTGTCTCTGTGTGTGTCTCTGTTTCTCTGTCTCTGTCTCCTCTCTCTCTGTCTCTCTCTGTCTCTGTCTCTGTCTCTCTCTCTCTTTCTCTCTCTCACACACACATAAGAAGTCAAATTTCCCCAGTGATCACTCTCTGGATATTTCTCCTATGATAATAAAATGCTGTGTTCTTTTTCAGGAGTCATGCATAAATAGTACTACAGACAAATGCAAACTGCACGGTTGACATCTAAAAAGCTGGGAAGAGACTTCTACACTGTCTGACACCTTCCTCCTTTTTCCTCTGAGAAGGATATGATGTGTTTATTCTTGCTAGAGGATGTCATCTATGCTTTGATATTATATTTCCTCCAGAGATAGCCAGGAGGCATGATTATGGTACAGAAAGTATTCATGTCAAATCATACAGAGGCAATGGAACCCCTTCCTAGGCTTGGATTACCCAAGTAGATGTAATGATTGGCAATACTGTATGTCCTAACCCACAGGGAATATTGGCTACCTACAAAGCAAAATCTGTGAATGAGAACCTTTTGCACCATAAGAAAGTGAGCTTCTTTCTGGGTACGGGGAAGGATGTTGCTAAAACAAAGCTTTCTATTTTGATCTGAACCTTTAGGTATTTGTGATTTAAGTAGTACTTTCAGTGGGATTTCAGGAGAGAGATCCAGGGTCAGGATAATAGTGGGACTATAGTGGGACTACAGCTAAAAATGTAAGCAATTATGGGAAGGACTCAAATGGCATCTCAAATGGTGATTGGACATAGCCAAATTTCTCAGCAGGGTAGAAAAAAAATAAATAAAAAACTTCACTGAATCAGATAAGAAAAAAGCCATTCATTTAGCTTTTTTTCTGTGTAAGGTTTTACTCTGGAGTTGGATATCATTTTAAGCATTGCTGACCTGCATAGTTCATGCTCTGGGAACATAGGCCTATTTCACATGAATATATGTCCTTCATTCTATGATTTATGGTTTATGTTCAAAAATAAAGTGTAAATGAAGCCTGTTTGCCTACTTGCTTTTCCTGGCTGTTGATTTCAAAGAAATTTGGGTTAACTGAGGAAACCCTCCAACAATTTTCAGGGAAATATGGAAGGAAGCTTTTGTCAGGCAGAAGGTATATTTATCTATTTGCAAGTTAATTGGGATTAAATGACTTGCCCAGGGTCACACAGTAAGAAGTATAAAGTGCATGAGGCCACATTTGAACTCAGGTAATCCTGACTTCAGAGTTGGTGCTCTACCCATTATGCCATCTAGTTGCCCTAAGAAGGTATATTTAAAGATTCTTAATGGGTTTTCTTTATTTTTTTATTAATTTATAATTATAATTTTTGACAGTACATATGCATGAGTAATTTTTTATTTACAATGGATTTTCTTTATTATGAGGTTCCTTTTTTTTTTTTTTTTTTTTTTTTTGACCTCCAGTGTCAGCAATACAGGCTAGAGTCAGGTGTGAAGAAAACATGAAAGAAAAATACTAAATAGCTATGCCTTTATTTTTTGAGGCTACCTATTCAGAATACTCTTGGGGAAAAAAGCAATCCCAGATTTTGGAAAAGATAGATTTCAATCCAAAATGTTTTCAAAATTATCTTCTTTAAATAAGTGAGGTTTGTGGGAGGTAGGAGAAGAAAATATTTGAATACTTACAGTTATAATGGCTTTCTATTTCAGAGGAAACTTTTAGATATGGAGCTGGTAAAGATTTCAGGGGTCAATAAATGCAACTCTTTCATTTTATAGATGAAGAAACTGAAGTGAGAGAAATGTGCCAAGATTAAACACTTATTAAGTATCTGTGACAAGTTTTGAATTCAAGTCTTCCTAACTCCATGTTCAAAATGCCAGCTTGTTGTTTCAACTATCTATCTACTGTGCTACTTTGTTATTCACTGTCCCTATATATACCCTTAATAGCAAAGGTTGCATTAATCCCAGAAATCACACAAAGATTTCCAAATGCTGAATTATCTGAATATATCCAAAAAATTGAATCTCAGACAAAATAAGTGAGGGAAGTTTTTAGACATTATTATAGGCCAAACACACCAAACTATTATTTGGAAGAGTTGAGACACTTTATCGATCATTGATGCCCCAAATAATTCCTACTTAAAAAGTTTTGTTGAAAACAAAAACAAAAAACAAATGAGTTATGCAGATCAACTCTTTTTATTGATAACTTCTCTTTTAATTGAACTGAATAAAATTGATGAAATCATTCCAGTGTTTGTTCTTCCGGCTGTTTTATTTTCCTTCATAGCTATATCCAACCTAAGTGGGGTATGTGGCAACAAGGCTCTCCTGGCCCCTTTAGTTACATAAGTCAAGATTTGCCCCAGGGGCTTGGCTCAACTTTTTTTTTTTTTTTAATCCTGATGAAAATCTTGGCAACTGAAGCCTCAACTTATTCCAAGTGGTTTTTAGTGTAGTACTCCATAAAAGCAGAATGTAATTATTTCATGAATATACTTTCTGAACTGAAATAAATGAAGTCTGCAATTTCAGTGCCATTTCTAATGGCCATTATCGACCTGAAGCATACACTCTATGGATAACAAGTTTGTGTAAACTTGTATATGCTCACATAAGCTAAAAGGCCCTTTCACACAGAAGGTTATGGAACATTTCCGATTGGCACTCAGCCTGAGTGGCCTCCATCTGTTTATTCAACACAAAGGGCAGATTTGAATAAAACAATTCCAGAAAAACTTTTTTCTTTCTCATATGAATTTAGGGTGTCTAAATTACCTAAAGAATTACCCGAAACTCCATACTTCGTTTTGTCAGTGTTGACATAGACTCAATGGTCTCAGTGATAGGACATAAGATTTGATTCTTATATGTCTTTGCACACTTCTTGGCTCTTTTATTGCTCTCTCCTGCTTCCCAACCTTCCCTCTTCCCCAAAACATCACAAAAAAAAATCTTCAATTGGGTTGATTGTTATAGTTATAGTGATTTGCTACCCTTTGGCCTTTCAAATGTTGTAAATTCATGCTTCTCCTGAACTGGAGTAAACATCACCTTTTCCCTAATTGACCTGCCTTGCACTCTGACAACACACCCACTCTTTCCTGCTCGAATTACCAACTTAGATTTGGTAATATGCCAGGGTGTTTTTCACATTGGAGCAATTTCTCCACCTACTGAGTTATTTTATGTAGAGGGTAGTGATTGAGCCCTGCTATAGACAATTCTTAAGCTTTTAGAGTTCTAGTCTAAGGATAAAGTCAAAAGTAAAGGGATAAAGTGAACTGGCAGACTATATTTCACATGTATTTTTTAAAAAATATATGTTTTGTCAAACTAAATTTCTACCTTTGCAAGTAGTTTGCATTAATTTTGCATGGGAATTGCCACATCCCACACTTATAAAATCTCCTGGGGTTCTACATAGTCTATGAAAACTGGAGAATTGGGGCAATTGCTGATTTAGGCCAAAGTTGACAGTTATAAAATAGGTTGAACATGCAGGTCCTTAGAAATGTGGAAAATACGGTGCTGGTAGTTTATGCCATGAATCACATTTAGACAGGAATTCTTAACCTGTAGTCCATGGGCTTTTTTGTTTGTTTTAATAAGTATATTTCACTATAATTGGTTTATTTTGCAACATTAATTACTTTATTTTGTTCATTTAAAAACTTAATTTTAAGGTCCTTGTTGGCCAAAGGAACTCCAAAATTCTAAAAGCTGAAAGAATCTTACATTAGATAATTTTTTTTTTTGGTTTGTGTGGTTTTTGTTTTGTTTTGTTTTTCCCTGAGGCTATTGGGGATAAGTGACTTGCCCAGAGTCACTTAGCTAGAGTGTTAAGTGACTGAGGCCAAATTTGAACTCAAGTCCTCCTGACTTCAGAGTTAGTGCTCTATCTACTGCACCACCTAAGTTGCCCCTAGAAAATGTTTTTAAACAGTGAGTGAAGTAAAATGAAGACATGAAGAATCTTGGGCTTAAACTACTAACTCATAAAGTTCCCAGTTATCTTTCATTCTTATATGATTTAAACCTTCAGTCTAAAAGAGACCATTGATTTTCATCAAAGCTGCATTATAAATGAGATATGCATTTAAAGGAGATTGAATTATAAATGAGCACCATGCTGGTATACTGGACTTCAAATCATGAAGCCTAAGTTCAAATCCTTCCTCAGATAGGAGAAAGTTTGTTGAGTGACACAGGGAAAGACTCTTAATTTCTTAGGAAATAAGTCTCTTCATCCAGAAAATGAGAATAATATTATTTGTCTACCTACCTTACAGGGTTGTTTTGAGGGAAATGATTTTCTTTAAGAATCAATGTAGATAGATATGAATTATTCACGTTTATTCTTAATTTTTTTCTAATAGTTTTCTAATGATTCTATCATTTATGATAAGTAAATCAGTTTAATAATAAGTATAATTATAGTGACAAAAGCATTGAACTAAGAGTCAGAAGAGAGTCCAGATCCTAGCTTTGCCATTCACCACCCCATGACTAGCCTGGTAAAACCTATGGGTTGTTTCTTAGAATATTATATTTAAGTAATTGAAGGAAATGCTGCATTCCAAAAAGAGGACAATGAAAACAAAAATATTTTTTCTTCTTCTTCAGGGAATCACTACTTCCTATTCACAGGCCCTATGAAATCTATCTACAAAGCCCTTGCACACTAGTTTAAGAACCTCTGGTCTGCACTATCTCAAATGAGATAGTCAAATGAGTTTGAAAACAAGGATCCTTCCAGTTCCTTGTCCTTTTGGCAGCCACTGACAGAAATAGTGGGTGTTGTTTATGAGGCCAAGGTCACCGGTTCAATCCACATACCTAGCACAGCCAGATTCTCACAGAGAAAAACTGTTGCACAGCCTAGGGCTGTACCTTTACCTCTAACCAGCTCTTCTACAAATACATACTGTTGATCCCAAGAAAGAGCAGATGAGTGGAGAGTGGTGATTGATCAATTTAAATCCATCATCCCTACTAGAAAAACAACCCAAAGTACAAATCAAGTTGGGGGATCAGGAGTACTCTCTTGGAACATAAAATCAGTGCACAGAAAAAATAAATAATCCATACATATATGTATGTATGTATAGCTATATATGTGCATATACATATGTGTATATGTACACATTTATGCATGTATATCACTGAGCAAGAGAAGATTCTTTAAAAATATTATTTATTGGATTTAACCAATTTTTTTTTATTTTTTCCAAAACATGCAAAAATAGTTTTCAATATTTGCCTTTGCAAAACTATATGTTCCTAATTTTTCTCCTTCTCTTCTTCACTTTTTCACTTAGGACAGCAAGCAATCTGATATAGGTTAAATATGCAATTCTGCTAAACATATTTTCATATTATGCTGCACAAGGAAAATCAGATCAAAAGGGGGAAAAACATGAGAAGGAAAGAAAAAAACATGCAAGCAAACAACAACAACAAAGGTTAAGATGCTATGCTTTGATCCAGTCTCCATAGTTCTCTCTTTGGATGCAGATGAGATAAGATCCTTTTGAAAGATTACTCTACTGTTTAAATCTTAGTATCTAGGAAACATTATAGTATTTGGTGTCAGAGGAGCTAGGTTAAAATTTAAATTGATTATGATTATGATCATGGGATAAATCATTTAAGCCCCATCCCCCACAGTCATCTCTGATGGTAAGTGTGTAAAGGACATGTGATTAAAAATCAGAGGACCTGGGTTTGAATTCTGCTTCTGATACCTAATATCTGTGTCATCTTGAGGAATCATTTAACCCTCTCAGGGTCTAGTTTCATTAACTGTAAAATGAAGAACTTCAACTTAATCTCTAAATTGCCTTCTAGTTCAAAATTTGTAATCTCAGGATCCTATGGGAGGGTTGAACCCAGGATTCTGTTAAGCTATCAATGATTCTATCACTTATGATATGTGAATCAGTTTAATACAAAGGAATAAATATAATTATAGTGGAAAGAGCACTGAACTGAGAGCCAGAAGACCTGGAATCTATATCCTAGCTTTACCATTCCCCACTGTGTGGCTGGACAAGTGACCTCATATGTCTAGACTTTGGTTTCCTCGCCTGAGGTGCCTTCCAGTTCTTGATATTATCATCAAAATATAATGGGTCCCAAGTGCAGTTAGTTGCAGGGAACTCATCTTGAATGGGAAGATCCTTGCCCTAAGAACAAAATCTTTCTCAGAAATCATTCTCCAAAATAGCGCCACAGAAGGGACACCTTAATATCTCAAACTATTCAGTAACAGTGAGAACTCTATGTCCAGTTTTGTCAGGTGGGAAGCTCCAAAAGTATGTTCAGACAGATTAGTTGATGTTATTATGCTTCCTAAAAAGGGGGAGAAATTCCTAGGCACAATGGAAATTTTTAATCCTGCAGTCCTTTTCCTAACACAGAACATGGATCTGGCCTGAGCAGTATGTTCTCTCCCTTCTCAAGCTACTTCAGCATTTATTATCGGGTTGGGTTTCATGTGTGATTCTTCATGTCCTCATTTCATTTCAAAATGTCAATTCTTTTCAAAACAATTCTTTGATTGCTTATGACAATACAATTAGACACTAAAGTTCATAAAATCATGAACCTAGAGTGGAAGGTATATCAAACACTAAGTTCAATTTTTTCAGAATTCATAGATGAGGAAGCTGAGATCTAGAGAAGTCATAGGCGCTTAGATTTGGAAGTAGAATAGACTTTAGAAGTTTTTGTATCTAATTCCCTCATTCTAAAAATTAAGAAAATGAAGTCCAAATAGGGTAAATAACTTTCCAAACCAATATAGGTAGTAAGTGTCTGCAGTGGGATTTCAATCTAGATCAGTGATTTTCCCAGCGTAACAGAGATAATAATCATCAGAGAAAGAATTTCAATCATATGACCATAAATTTAGATCTGAAAAAGACCTTAGAAATCTTTAGTTCAATCCTCTCATTTTATATGTAAATAAACTGAGGTTAAAGGAAGTTAACTGACTTGCTGCAAGACACATAGGCAATAATTGTCAGAAGCATGATTTGAATTAATTTCCATGTCTTCAGCATTCTATTACATCCTCTTATTTTCCAACAGTTTTTATTCATATATATTCTCATAAAACTACAACTCTGTGGGCAATAAATTTGCTTTAATCTCCTATGATATCTCTAACAGCATCAAGTTCAGTGTCAAGAAGGCTGATTACTTAGTAAATAATTTTTAATTGACTAATTGATAGTCTGTAGTTTATATCTGGTTGGCCTATAGGGCACAAAGACTTTGTTTTTGTTTCTAATAAATCTATTAATTTTTTACATTTAAAAAAATGTTAAAGATAGTTTTCAACATTTACTTTGATAAGATTTTGATTTCCATTTTTCTCCTACTCCACCCCCCAAGATGGCAAGCAATCTGTATAGGTTATACATGTACAATTATTAAACATTTCCACATTAGTCATGTTGTGAAAGAAGACTCAAATAAAAGGGAAAAACTATGAAAAAGAAAATATAAAAAAAAAGTGAAAATAGTATATTTCAATCTGCAGACTCCATAGTTCTTTTTCTAGATGTAGATAGCATTTTATATCATGAAAACTAGCTTTTGAAATTGTCTTAGATCAATGTATCTAAGTCTATTAAAGTTGATCATCACATAGTATTGCTGTTGTTATGTACAATAGTCTCCTGGTTCTTCTGACTTCACTCAGTATCAGCTCATTTAAGCCTTTCCAGATTTTTCTGAAATTTGCTAGGCAGATAGACTTTGAATCTTCTCTGATAAGGATGTTGCCAGCATCTGTAATGTTCTCTTTTTTTTGTAAATTGTAATCGTTCTCTGGGGGAAGATTTCTTGGGGAGCTTCTGGAGGCAACCTTGGCTTCAGTTCAGTTCAGTAATTCCAAAATACAACCAGGAGTTAAAGTCCTTTACTGTCTCTTTCTAAATCTTATCTCCAGATCCTTTATTTTCTCCTTCAAATCTTGTCTCCTTCACTTGGGGCTTGGCTAGCTTTCTGGAGGCCTTTTTCTCTCTTTGGTTCCCAAGAGCTCTTGTCGGAATGTCTCCAGCCTCTCGTCTTTCCAATATCTCCAGTCAGCACCAAGGTGGAATCTCAAATGACTCTCTTGACTCTGAATCTCCTAGAGTGTGGGAATCAGACTCTACCTCCGAGAGTGGGCTTGTGGGTATTCCCTGGCCTTGTGGGAGCTCCTTAAAAGTGCTCTCTTAAAGGTGTGAATCTCATGGAATTCTAGTAAATACATTACTGAACTAGAGAACTGTTAAGTACCATGCTAAATTAGATAATTATATCCATTTCAGTGATTTAGCACCTTGCAAGAATCCTAACAAGCATCTATCTGTTTATATAAAAAAGGGAAAATTGGGATCTAGCAAAAATGTTTATGTAATAATAGACAGCTGATATCTTTAAAGTGAAATTCAAACTTTTGCTTTCTATTGGCTTTTGATATCCAATCAAATGAAAATAGGAAATTGCGCCCTGAAAACCTTAAAATATGAAAAGTCAGATAGGAAGGCAGCTGAAAAGCCCAATACAGAGTACACAATTAAGGGTACAATTAGGGACAAAACTGGTTTGGTTTGTCATCTATAAATGAAGATGTGTTGGGATTTAGAACATTATCCAAAAGTACTGTTTTTCCAGACCTGCCTTTGAACTTTCCTTAAAGAAAATGAAGAGAGTGATATGGTAACAATGAATTGAGGCAAAGTCTTTATTATGAAGAGAATTTTATAAATCTTTTCAATTAATGAATGGAAACACATTATTTATCTTCATGAGATAGAAACACTTGATATTGGTATCACCATTGATTAATCTAGTATAGACATTCTCTTCCCTTATTTATTCTAACTGAATAATCTTAGGTTGTTTTGTTGTGATTTGACAAGCACTGAAGCTTGTCAAATCAACTTATCTTTTTTACTCTTTTTCTATCTTGTTTCATATTAAGTAAGCTACATTTCACCATAACTATATAATTAAAGGCATAAAATTTCTTTTTCCAAAAAATGAATAAATTCATGAAATAAAGTTATGATGGGTAAATTTTCACTCATAGTATTGATTTTTTTACTTCAAACATAATCTTAACCTCCATGATCAACTTTTTTTCAACAATAAAACAAATTGTGTCTATTCCTCAGACATGTGAAAATGAGATGTCTTAGGAAATACAATACAAGATATTTTTGGAAGGACATCGCTTAATTGGTATGCATTTAGAGGAGAATGACCACAATATCCAAGATATCATAGTATCTACATGTAAGCCAGTACCTTTTTCAGATGTAGACGGTTTTTGGCTTTTAGGAAGGAAGAGTAACAGGAAATAAGAGAAATGTTTTTAAAAGTAGCTTCAGAAAGAAAAGGCACTTAAGGCTGCCTAACCTGTCTTGTTTCCCAGTATATAATTTGCATATGACTGACATGAGAACTTAGAAGTTAATACTTGGGAAATCATTATTCTTAGAATTGATTGGTGACTGTAGAAGTGATACACATATTGGCTAGTTATGCTGTAAAAGGCAAAATGTGAATTTTGGGCTCTTATCTTAAATAAGAAGTGAGTCCTTCTTTGGATTAGTAGAGAATGGAAATGAGTAAGTATAACTGAATTTAATATTTATAGGAAATCTTAGACCTGAAAACTAATTCCAAGAGAGATCTCCCAGAGAAGAGACTTCATAGAAACTTAGCCTATCTATAAATTATTTTATAGACTGTTCTTCAGATGAAAAGAAGACCCAGGCCTATAGTTAGAACTTTGAGTAGCTCTTAGAACTTGTTTTCTCTATTCACATGGTTCTCTCTTTTATATAGTTTTCTAAATTTTAAACTATTCTCCTCCTACATCTTCTGTGTATATCAGCTGGAGAGTATATGTGTTGATTTACTGGTGAAATATTATGTCATTATTTTTTTTAAATTTGCCTTTTGCTTAATATTTCTGATTAAGAGTAAATAGAGTTCATGTTGGCCTGATTTGTTCATGGTCAGCATGGAATCTCAAGAAGTGCAGTTGTAGGGGGCAGCTAGGTGGTGCAGTGGACAGAGCACCAGCCCTGAATTCAGGAGGACCCATGTTCAAATTTGATCTCAGACTTTTAACACTTCCTGGCTGTGTGACCCTGGGCAAGTCAGTTAGCCCCAGCCTCAGGAGAAAAAAAAAAAAAAAAAAATTAAAAAAAAAAAAAGTGCAGTTGTTAGTGGTAGTGTACTTCCACCACCATAATTCATTAAACTTTGTGAGAGTTAGTTGTGGTAACCAGCTTGGATCATTGAGCCCAATCCCAGACAGGGCACAAAGAGACATAGGGCATCTGTTCCACAAGGATTAAGCTGAAGATTCCTTCAACTTAAAAAGAAAGAAAATTATTACGGAAAAGAGAATGTTTAGTGGGAGTTGGCACATTATGATTATCTTCAAATATTTAAAAAGCTTCCTTTAAGAAAGAAGATTTCAATTTAATCTACTTGACCTCAGAGGCAAAACTATGGAGAATGACTAGAAATCACTGAGGGGAAAATTTTGTTTTGATGTAAAGAAAAATTTGCATCTATACTCTATCTAGAGGTCTAAGCAGAAGTGGTATGATTGTTTATTAGTGATGCTATAGTCAGAGTTGTTTTTCAGATATGTGTTGGACTAAACGACATGTGACAACCCTTCCTATTTTGAGATTATTTGATCTTGAAAATCAAGCAAAATAACTTTTGAAAAATAACATACTTCATTTCTATTGATAGAAAATTTAGAAAGTAACAATAATACTTTATTTATCGAAGTAATTGTACTTCTTAAAGTTAGATGAGTAGATTATTTTGTAAAATGAATCCCAAATAAAATTCATTTTTAGAATGAGGTAACTCCACTTTAGTCTGCAACTTTAAAGATCTCTTAATCTTTTAAAATGAAATCAAACTAGTTATTTGGCTACATCTATTCATAGCCACCAAATCAACCACATTTTTATGAAACATGGATTCTGGCATTTAAAGCTTTGCAAAGACTATCCCTTTCCAGTAGTTCCAATCATACATATTATTTTCTTCATGTCCTCAATCAGGTGATATATTTTAATGTCATTCTTCATATATGATTCTCTCTCTCTATTGTTTCTGTTGGGATGGCTGTCCCTCTGCCTGGTATCTCATTCTATGCCTTCTCCTTGAGTCTTAGAATCTCGATCTCCTTTAGACTCAGGTTCAACTCTCTAGCTCTCTCTATACTCTCTCTCATCTCGCATCTCTCCTCGCGCTCTCTCTCCTCTCGCTAGCCCCTTTCCTCTGATCTTAATACTACTCATCTTTAAGTATGTGAATCCATTCAGGGAATACTTCTTTTTTTCCTTTTATACCATAGGGCTTAGCTTGGGGACAATCATTAGGGTTTCTCAGGTTGACGAGTGATTATTAGTGTTCTTGGAATCATCCCCACTTCCTATGTGATTTCCTTCAAATTATTTTTTCCTTTTTAGCTTCTTCAGTATTTCCTTTCAATTGACTCTTTCCTTTTGGATTACACATATTCTCAAGCCTCCTTTATACTTAAATAATTCCTTGCCAATTCTAATTGTGATCATTCTAGCCTAAGATTCTAGGATAATAGTATTAAGAATTGGAAAGGACATTAGAGATCATCTAGTCTAACCACCATTATTTTAAAAATGAGTCTCAGACGAGATGTGACCTGTTATCTTTTCTGCCTTTATATACATCACTTCTCTCCAATAACTCTGTTTCAGCCTGCCTTTGTACATATATACAACAAACGCCTCATGTATATAGTGCATGCTCTCCTCTTTTATCAAATGTTGCACATTGGTGTGGTCCTTTACATATGGACTCCAAGAAAATCATTCTAGAATGTTTTGAGTATTAACATTCACATAAATCATAGTTCACAAGATTTTAGAAACACATTTACTCTGCTAAACCAGAGGATACAAAGTTCAAATAAAAATATATTTAATTAAATAAATTAGCAATAAATTCCTGGAAAGATTCTTGCACCATCACACCCATGCACAAGGAATATATTTATCAGTGAGTCTCCGCACTATTGAGAAAAGTATGTGCCAGGATCATACACAGAGGGGAACAGCATAGTGAATATGTAGTCCAAGAATGTGAAGATAAATGGAGACATAAACAACAAATACAACCAGGAAAATTCATGTCCCTAATATAGAGGAACCACTGATTTCACTGGTAATATCATTTCTCTGCTCTTTGTAGGGAATTTCTGCTTGAGCTGCTCTCTTTTTACTCTGTGTAGGCATATTTCCTGAGTTGCTGGTGTTCTCTGCAACAATCTGCTGGTCTTCTGTTGCAGTATGCTTTTTCTAAGCTCGCTGCGGTTGTTATTTATCTTTTGTTCTGGAAGAGGACCCCGACATCAAGGAGAGGATGCCATAACATGCAAATGAGTTTGGATTTAAGTGAGGTAGGACTGTGTAAGATTACCTGCCTTACTTTCCCTTGCAGAGCCATTTGGGGCCAAGGGGAAGATATAGATCAAAAAGACAGATATAGCTATGTTGCTTCTAGGAGTGAAGATCTCCAGTCTGAAAAGCTCATAGCTATAGGCTATTTCAGTTTTTTGAGATGCAAACCTTAATCAGCAACACCTAGTCTGATAGCTAGAAAAGCCTTTAAGTATTTAAATCTGTCTTTTTGAACTGTTTATCCCCTAGTTCCCAGTCAAGCCTTTTCAGTTCTTAATTTATATTTGAATTATGTTCTTAAATTCCTTTAAAAAAATTAAATTTCCACCATAACTCTTTTTTTTTACATTTTTAATTAATTTTATAAATATAACTTTTTTTTGACAGTACATATGCATGGGTAATTTTTTACAACATTATCCCTTGCATTTACATCTATTCTGAATTTTCCCTCCTTCCCTCCACCCCCTCCCCTAGATAGCAGGCAGTCCCATATATGTTAAATGTGTTATGGTATATCCTAGATATAATATATGTGTGCACAACCGAATTTCTTGCTGCACAGGAAGAATTCCACCATAACTCTTGATCTCTAGCCTGAGTCCCTTCAAATCATCCTGGGTACTCTACTTAGCTGAGGAGTTAGGTGAAGTTGGGTTATAAAATTCACATAAAACAACTTGATTTCCATGAAAATAAATTAATAATATAGAAGAGTCTGTTGGATTTAGAACTTTTACCTACTTCCCACTCCTAATGTGTACTTGGGAAACTTAGGTAATACAGTGGATAGAGTTCAGGAATTGTAGTCAAGAATACCTGAGGTCAAAACCAGCCTCAGATAGTTATTGCATGTGTGAACAACCTGGGCAAATCACTTAGCCTCAGTTTGCTTTAGTTTCCTCATCTGTAAACTAAGGATAATAATAAAAAATTATTACATATAATATATATATATTATTATATATGATATAACAATATATTATTATCTATACAATAATAGCATCATTGTGAGAAACAAATGATACACAGCACAATGCCTGGCTATATTAATATTAGTTACTATTATTATTATTTATATAAATGCTGTATCCATGGTAGAAAGTAACTTTTTGAGAGCAGATACTTATTGCCTTGTACTTTTTTTTTATTTTTTGGGGGGGAGTACAGGCCTGTGATTTTACCTTTCTAGTCAATTCATCAAGAATCAATTAATGAACATTTATTAAGCACCTACTTATATGCTGAGGATATAGAAAGAGGCAAAAGATTGATTTTTCTTTGAAAGAATTGCAAAGTGTTTAGGAGCTCCTGATAAAGAATTTATCCTTCCTAAAGAGATTTGAACTTTCTCTTTGAAATTTCTAGTCTGAAAGTGTTGCATGGAAATTGTGAGGTAAAAGAGGAGGCATAGAGTCCCACCTACATTTATGTGTTAGAAATGGAACTCAAACATATTTGCAATTTAGTTTTCTTTTTCTTTTTTCTCCAATAGATTGGGGGTGTCAGAGGAAGAGAAAATAAACATCTTTAATAGAGATATGAGGGAAATACTGATGTAAAATGTTGCGTGCACTTTCTGATGAGGTTACTGTATTAATTTTGCTTACTTGTTTTACCTTGTTACAAGTGAATTCTCATAAAGTAAGAATAATCTATAAATATATATAAAGTAAAAACTAAACCTCATCAGAACAAGCTCCAAACCACCCCACCCTCACAAAAATACATACACGTACATGTTTGGTCTCATTCATCCCTCTCAATCTCTAACCCCTCTGCCAGGCAGTGAGTAGTATATTTCTTTATTAGTTCATTAGAACCATGACTGGTTATTGCATTGATCAATTATAACTCTTACAATTTCCAAAAAAAACCGTTTATACTGTTATTATGGTATATTCTCTTGGTATGCTCTTTTCGTTTTTCAACAGTTATAAGGCTTATAAAATCCTCAAATTTTACTCATTTTGGTAATAATTTTGACTCAATTCAACCAGCTCTTATTAAATGCCTGCTATATTATGCACTGTCAGTCAATAATCCATAAATATTTATTAAGTGCTTACTATGTGCCAAAATATGTGTTTAGCACTGGAATGCAAAAAAAAAAAAAAAAAATGCAAAATGTAATGAGGATGCAGAGCTACAAAGATGAAAACAAAACTGTCTCTCCCTCAAAGCATACATTCTACAGGGGAAAATAAGTATGAAAATAAAAAATAGAAAAAAAATACATGAACTGAGCCTTGAAGGAAACTGGAGATTCCAAAAAGTCATTGTGAGAAAGGTGAGATTCCCATGTAAGGAGCAGCTTATATAAAGGGAGGAATAGAGGAAAGAGAAAATATTTCTTTGCTAGGGAATAGATAGATGTGGAACGGGGGAAGTTGATGGTTAATAGAGCATATGTTAAGTACTTGTTCTTATTACTTAATTTTTATTACTGTGCTAAGAATTGTGAATAGAAATATAAGCAAGTTAAACTTTCTCTGCTCTCAAAATACTTACATGTAAGTAAGGGAATGCAATGCACAGAGGGAAGCTCTAAAACAAATGGAGGTTTAGGCCCTTCCTTCAAGATAAGCAAACATTGATATATCAAGTGTCTTGGAGGCTGAGTCCTTGTTACCTATCTGTAACAGATAGAGGAAATTTTCAGAGTAGCAGCAAAACAGAAAGCATATCAGTTTGTTGGGAACAGAATGCTGGACAAAGAATAATCAATCTAGAGATAACATAAATTGGCATCATATTTTGAAATTCTTCAGTTGCCCAACTGAAAAAAAACAACAACTATTTTATACTAGAGATAATAGTGAATCAATGAAGTTTATGTAGTCAAAATGTAATCAAACCTACATTTTAGAATTATCAATTTAAAAATAATGTTAAGGACGAATTGAAGAGGAGAAAGTCTTGTGGCTAAGAGATCAATTAAAAAGTTCTGAAATTCTTTAGGCAAGTGGTGATGAGTGGTTAAAGTCAGGTGGTTGCCATCTGAGTAAGAGAAATGGACATGGAAAAGAAATGGGAAAGTAGAATTTAAATTTTCATTTACTTTTTTAAAGGTGACTTATGATTTGTTACTGATATGCAACAAGTTTGGCTATTTACAAGACCAAAATTTTATATGTTTATTTATCTTAAACTCCCTTCATAGTATAGTTATCTAGGAGTTCTTTTGTCATAGCTACTCTATAGTTATGGAGGCCCTCAGTCACAGGCAAGCTTAAAAAAGTACATCACATTTGCTTTCTTCTGTATTCTTTTCGTTCTTTGCCTTCAGAGATAGCACTGAAGGACAGTGCCTTTCTCATTCCATGAAAACATGCTAGACTATCTGCAGTCTTGCTCCTATCTGCACTGTCTAGTTAGATGTTCTGTGGTATAAGACATATCACCAGAGGAAAAAAAAAAGAAAAAAATCTATGTCAAAAATTTGGAAAAGGACTTAAGATATTTCATTTTTATTCATGAATGAATAACTGCATGAATGAGTAGCTGAAGAGTAAAAGTTTAGTCATTTTTATGGGAAGAATTCCCACAATCCATTAAAAACATAAGTGATAGAAGTAGATATTTGAAGGACATTGGCCAATCTTTACAATTAGTAAATTTGAAGGGAAGAGACAAGCAATATCCTCTAGTAGATCTCATGATAAAGGGGAAAATGGTGTCTTTACAAGTAAGGATTCCTATGTGTTTTAACATATCACAGCTATTTCAGGTCTCCCCATAGTGTTTTTAAGGTAAACAAAATCCTTTAACATTTTTTACAGTCTTTGTAATATAGGAACCTAATATTTACTGTGCTGAATACTCTAAAAATTACAATATGCCTGGTGGTATAAGAAAAAATCCTAGTTCATTAGAATCATTTATATGGTTGCTTTGAAGAGAAGGGAAGGAAAAATGAGGAGAAAGGAATAACCATTTATGTAGTGCCCAGAATTGTGTTACATGCAATACAAATAATATCTCCTTTGATTCTCACAACAACCCTAAGAGGTAGATATTGTTATTATTCTTACTTCATATTTGAGGAAAGTAAGGCAAAAAGAGGTTAAGTGTACTAACACGTAAATTATGTATACATGAAAGTAGACTGACAGACTAGTTCCAATGATCTTGTGATGAAGAAAGCCCATCTGCACCCAGAGAGAGGACAGTGGGAATATGGACCACAACATACTATTTTCACTTTTGTTGTTGTTATTAACTTGCATTTTGTTTTCTTTCTCATTATTTTCCTTTTTCATCTGATTTTTCTTGTGCAGGATGATATTTGTGGAAATATGTATAGAGGAATTGCACATATTTAACATATATTCCATCATTTGCTGAGTAAGGGAGAGGATGGGGGGAAGGGTGGAAAAATTAAAACAGAATTTTGTAGGAGTGAATGCCTAAAATTATATATGTACATATTTTTAAAATAAAAGGCTATAATGAAAAAAAAGAGAAAGTAGACTGACGCTTGTGCTTAGCTGTAAAGACAACTAGAAAGTACAGTAGATAGAGAGTTAGACCTGGAGTCAGACTGGGCATACAACATATAGCCTAAGACACTTTTTTTTTTTTGCCATCTCATTAAATTTCAGAATTCCATTTTCACTTTGCCAGTTATCTGGGATTTTAAATACATATTTTTTCATGTGACTATTAAAAACATGGATTTCATCTTTTGAAAACTTTCTGTTGATATCCTTTGACCATTTATATAGTTGGTAATTGTTACCTATTTTACTTGTTACATAATTGTTGTTATTGTTGTTGTTACATAATTACTTGCTTATGTCATATGTGAGTTTATCAGAGAAATTTGTCAAAATTTATTTTCATTTTTTTCTCAATTTTAACTGTGTTGACTTTATTTATGCATTCTGTTTTCTATTTTGTGTAATCAACTGTCTTCTAGGACATTCACTATCCCTTGTTTGGTGATGAGCTTTTCCATTATCAGTAGACTTAAAAGCTTTTTTTTTTTTCCTTCCTCATTTTTTAAAAAAGGGATACTACTTTTTACATTTCTAAGTTGTAACCATTTACAGCTTATTCTGGCATAGTGTGAAATATTAGCCTTAATCCTAAATTCTGTTACACAGCTTTCCCCAGTACTTTTGTTCGATCAATGAGTCTTAATTTACTAGAAGCTGTGGTCCTGGGGTGATAAAAAATAATGCTACTAAATTTGCTCATGCATGCTGCAGATCTGATTTATTTCAATGACTAAGTTCTGTATTTTTAACTAGTACCAAACTGTTTTCACAATTGCTTAGTGTAATTTAAGATATGGTATTCTAGGTCTCTTTATTCCACTTTTATTTTCATCATTTCATTTAAGATTCATGATTTTAGTTCATCTAAATGAATTTTGTTATTTTTTTCTAGCTTTATAAGCTATTGACCATTTAGTATGACATTATATGACATAAATATAAGTGTATTTATACTTAATTAGGATTGTTATTTTATTGTGTTAGTATGGCCTAATGATTTATAATTAGTAGCTCTTGAATTATTTAGGCCAATGTTTAATTTTAGAAAGAATGCTTGGTAATTAGTTGCATTTAAACAGTTCATTGATGTGTTTTGGTAGGTAGACTCCCAACTACTTTAAATATTCTATAATTTTTAATGGAATTTTTCTCTTTCCTTTTGCTACGTTTAATTTGTAAGATCCAGAAATATTGATGATTTGTGTAACTTTATTTTATCTCCTTTTTTGATTAGGTTATTAAAGGTTTAAATTAAAATTTTATTTGACTCACTTAGAATATATCATCAAATCAATATATACCATCAAATCATTTGGGTGAGGGGGAAAAAAAAAACTATTTTGTTTCTTCTTGTTTTGTGTTTATTCTTTTATTTTCCTTTTCTTCTTCTTTTTAGTTCTATCAAATAATAGTGTTAAAATATTGCTTGCTTTACACATGATTTTATTTAAAAGTTCTTTAGCATTTCCCTTTATTATATAATTTTAGGTCTTGTTTTTTGTTAAATATTGTTCCTTTATTTCTCTATTTTATTTTTAAAATTTCTTTCATTTTGTCAAGTTTTTTATGCTTTTATTGATGTAATAATGTTTTCCTTTTAATTTTGTAACTAACATGGCATATTATGCATATAATTTTTGAATATTGTTGCAATCTCTCATTCCTGGTATGAATTCAAATTTGTCATTTGTTAAAGTATTTCTTATATATAGCTATAACTTCTTTCCTAATATTTTATTTTAAATTTTGCATTAATATTCACTAATGATATTGTGGCAGTTTTCATTCTTTATTTTGATTCTTTTTGGTTTAATTTTCAAGACCAGGCAGTGGCTATTTCTTCATTTATTTATTTTTATAAAGAGACAGTTAATAAATGTTTTAGACTTTGCAGCACAAAAGGTAATATTGAGCATACTATTTATTTTAGAGGAAGAGAAAACATAAATCTATATACATTTTTATTGATGAAAGTCAAAATGTGACAATGATAATTGATTGTAATTTTTTGTGTAATATGGGTCTACTAAAAAAAAAGTAATCAAATTATGTTTGAGAATATAACATTTTGCTTAATTGAGACTCAAAGTTAGTGCTCCCTAGAATTAAATTCAATTGTAAAGGATAATTTGTTAATGTTGATGTGTAATGAAATTTTACATATATCATCTTTGAAAATGTCTTTTCATATAGATAGATACTTACAAATGCTGATAAGAATCCACAAGCATATGGCTTTCATTGAGCCAAAAGCCTAATAACTTTAAACAAGTTTATTTTTTCAGGACACATTTCTTTGGTTGTTATAAACAAACATGATTTAATGAATTCAGTTATGGGAAACAGTTTTCCTTATTGGACAAGTCACTTGAGAAAATTACTTTGGTTTTTTGTTACAAGAAAGTCTTCTGTGTTAAAAGATTTTGTTTTATATTTCTAATTTTCTTACCACTGTTTCCTATGAGTAGGAAATATTATGAACATGGTCTAGTAATGTTGACGTTTTTGTATCTTTGCATAATAGAACATTTTTTGCCAAGTAGGACAACAATAAAATAATTTATACTTTTATGTGTCTCAAAATTGTAAAAAAAATTCTATTTTTCTTGTTTTGATATGATTTGAATTAATAAATTAATCTCATTTAGATTCAAAGTCACATACCTGCAAATTTCAAGTATTCTTGGCTCTCCTATTCTGTGCCCTACCTGCAGGTAAGTAGGGGCCTGACCAGATTGCTCTGGCTTATTCTGTTATACACATCAGAAGGCTTTTATGTACTATACTTCCTGGTCATGATTTTCTGGCCAGACCTCTTCTCTGATTCCCATGGTATGATTTGAGGGCTGGAATCTTTACCTAATCCTCTGGGTATCTATCAGCTGCCATCTTCAAATTTTACCTTTGCTGTGCGGCTTCCATATGATCCCTAGCTTGGTTGAACTCTTTCCTTGAGCCCAAGAATCTGAATCTGAGCTGAGAAAATGCACATATTATATATTTTTATTCTTGGATTTCTTCATTATTACTTGATCTAAAGTTTTTCCTTCCTTGTTGTTATGGTAGGGCAAGAAGAGTTCATAGTACTGAAGTACCTCATCTGACATCCTATATTAGATTATTTCTGAGGTCCTTTCTCAGTGTAAATCCAATGATATGATATGGAAAATTAATGCTCTCCCAATCATCTATATATAATTTACCTGCTTTGAAGATGCTCAAGAGAGGAAACTCTTCCTGTATGTGTGTGTGTGTGTGTGTGTGTGTGTGTGTGTGTGTGCATGTCTTTATATTCCCAGGACATAACACTGTAACTGGCACAGAATCGATGCTTCATACATTCTTCTTAATTGATTGATTGGACTATCTATGGACTTTTCCCCCTCCTCTCTTCTCCCTCTTCCCACTCTGCTTGCCCCAGGGATGATTTTTCCTTCACTCATTCATCACATTAGTAATGTCTAAGTTCAACATACTTAAATATACTTGAAAAGGTGAGTTTGTTCAGATAACTTATATCAAGGTTAAATTGTCATAATTTAAAACAAAAGATTCACTTCTTAAGTGCAGATTTTTTCATTGTATATAAATAAGTGTTCATTATATTTCAAATAACAGAAGTACATTTTGAAATACTATCTTAAAAGAAGCTTGAAACATTTAAACTTCCTTATCTTCTTCACTGTCTAGTTACTCCCTGTTCCCTAATTCATGCTACAAATGAAAATCTTTTCTTGGCCTGATAGCCTAACTCAACTCCCTCATTTTTTCAAGGCTCAGTTCAAAATCTATCTTCTATGTATTTCTTTAGCTGCTCCTGTTTCTCTTTTCCCCATTTTTTTCTATTTGTTCAAATGTCAGTCAAATAAAATAACCATTTGTCAAATGCCTACTATTTGTCATGTATTGTGCAAATCTCAGGTGATAAAAAGAAAAACAAAAGATAATCCCTCTACTCCAGGAACTGTTATGTCTTGTGTGATTCTAATTGTGGATCCATCATATTTAATTTTATTTTTCTTGTTGCTCATATGATTTTTAAAATGTGTGTGTGTGTGTGTGTGTGTGTGTGTGTGTGTGTATAAAGCCAGGAGGTCAATGATACTGGAAGTAAGAGATTAGAAATGAGAAGAAGGGCCCCACATTATTAATAACTATGAATATCAGATTCTTGGATTTATAAGCTTCTTGAAAGCAAGTATTGCTTTATTTTTGTTTTTGTATTTCTATCACCTAGCATAATGCTTGGCACAGATTAGGTATTTTATAAATAAGCTCCTGGTACTTGTTGACTTGGATTTATAAATTTCCTACAGTCTGGTTTGATGTGCTCAAGAAGTGAAGGGGTTGAGAAGGGATGCTTATAAATTGTATTTAGATTTTAAAAGACTTCCTTTCTAACTTTCATGTTGCACTTTGGGGGGAAAGAAAATATTATACATATATATGTGTATATATACACATACATAACATATATATGAAAAGTGATAATAAAGCAGAGCTGATGATCATTTGAACAAGAGTTGTAAATCCAAATTTGCCCTATATAATTCAGCTAGAGTATTAGAAACAAAATGAAAATTAAAAAGCAGCAAAAACCCAGATGCTTTATTTAAGAACCCTTTGCCATAATATAGTTCAAACATCTGGAACATTCCCATATATCATAGTAGTCAATAGAAATCCTTTAACTTACTCAGGAATTCAAGAATTCCATTTTATAGTGATGGAGTTATATCTGTCTGGCAGCTAAATTTGTTTTTGTTGTTAACTTTCATGGAATCAAATACTTTAAGTATTAAATGTTGTGGCAGCTTGGCATAATGAGAACTGAATGAAACTTTAGTGAATAGCTAGTCTGACTCTTTTGTTTTACAGTTGTATCAACTTGAAAAACATCCTAACTAGTCATGTGATTTTTCCACATTGTTTCAGAAAATATCTCTTTCCTCTCCCCCAACATATTTACTAGTTTTCTCAGGAAAAAGGATAGGAGGAGGCTGATTATTTTGAAATTATTTACTTTAAATTGGTAGTCAAGAAAAGTATGTGTTAATTGATGAGTCACAATAGCTGCAGTTTTTTGTTTGTTTGTTTTTGTTTTGTTGTGGGGAGGTGGGGAAAGTTTTATTCTGGATTAATGGAGTTTGGCAACTGTTCTGCAGCTTCAGCTTTCCTGTAGCTGTTGTGCCTCTCTATAAAATACTAGGCGAAATGTAACACTAAGCTTCAAATAATACAGCAGATTTTCAGAGCTCACAACACAGAAATGATTCACATCTACTCCTGCCTGAAAGGAATAGTTGTGAAATGCACAAAGGGAATAGGAAGGAATATTCATCTTAACTTCACAGGGGAGGTAAAGTACACTGCTTAAACTGGAAGAGATTTCAAAGGCCATTGATTCCAATTCTCATTTTACAGGGAAGGAATTGATGTCTAAGAAGGATAAGGTCAAAAGTCACAAAGGTCATATCCATAAGTGAGAGATGTTCCCATCCCTTCTGTTTTTAAAGCCAGTATTTTTCCCATTGTACCACTGTACCTTCTTGAGGAAGCTTGTCATCTCCTGAGCAATTCACCTAACGGGAAGGTACCTTTTGGGGACTTAAAAGCATGTCTAGATTGCTTAACATGGAGGCCTCTGTATCCCCTACCACATAAATTAATCTATTTTCCTTTGATTGGGTACCAGTCCCTCTCTTTCCTCTCTCTCAGCTATTCTTAACTGCTGCATCCAGAGAGCGAAAACCATATTTTACTCTCAGTGAAGACTCCAGAAACTGAGCTAGTGAGAAGGGACTTTCCTTCCATTGTTCCTTCTCTTATACCCTTACTTCAAGAAGTGGACCTCTAGTTATTTGTTTCTCTTCTGTGTTGTTGGTCCATCTCAATTGCAGGTGCCAGAGGTGTTTGAGTCAAGGTGACCTTTGGGGTGGAATTACGGACTGGATAATGCAATCAGGTACTTGGGACTCAAAACTATGCTCTATGGAAACTAAACTGAACTGTGAACCTAATCTCTCTTTTCTACCCCAGAGATTAAGGTGAAGCAAAAAGTGGAGGTGGATTGTGGCTCCCATATGTTAGAGGACTGTTTGTATTTTTGTATTCATTCCTCTTGATGTAAATATTTATTTGTCAAAGATAATAGAACCATCAAAGTTTAAATGAAACTGGAGTTCAAGGAACCCCCTCCCCCTCCAGTTGAATTTTCAGTAATCAAGACCACCCCTAATCCCCTTAAAGGTACTAGAGAATCCCAAAAGGTAGGAGAACCCTGAGGGGGAGAAGTGAGATTTAACCTATCTGACTTTCCAGACAATGAGGGTCACAGTAGTCTGGTTAACACTTAGTATTAAGTCTTGAATTTAAAATGTTACAATGTCACCAGAAATATGTGGTTTTTAATAAGTTTGCTGGTATAAAACAATTATTTGTTGGTATATGTACTAGAAAAACATAGTTTACTATCTGCCACGGAAGTACTGTCTGTACTATTAGCTGTAATGCTGGGTTTGGAGTCTAGAAGATATAGAAATCCTGTCTCTGAAATATATGAGTTGTGTAATTTTGATGTACAGAATTAGCTGCTAAGTGTCAAGTAGTCAGTGGGAAAGGGTGATAGCATCTCCTTTGGAGTAAGTTTCAAGCAACCTACAGGAAAGGGCAGCCATATGTGTTTTGATCCTATCTCCTTATCACTAGTCAATCCCATTAAAAAATTCACCTATCAGTATAGTTTTGTCCTTCTTACAGTGTTTTTTGAAACCATTGCCCCAGCCACACTCAATACTGTTGCCTTGAGGTACTTAATAAACTCTTTAAAAAATTTTTTTTTTCTCTTCCTGAGTTTGCTTCACTATTGAGGGCAAAGACCAAACAAAGATTTTCTTTTATGAATTTTGGCAAGTCAACTAGGAGGGCATTTTGCCGGGTGACTCTCACTAGGGAAGCCTATTCTGAGTCCTGTAGCCAGCACTAGGTCTTTATCCAGTGGAGAACCAGAGTGAACTTTCCTGGCAATTAGTCAGCCATGAAGTGTTTGAAGGCTTTAACTCTCCAAACTCAGGAAGGATAAGGAGAACTAGATCCTGAACCAAAAGGAAAATTTGATTCTTTGTGCACAAAGAAAAGAAACAGAATGCACAAACAGGGGCAGGGTAAGTACTGATTTTATGGATACCCGTATGAATCAAAATGGGACTGGTGCAGCATAAACCTTCTGATGACTCCTGGTGAGGCAAGCTTATTAAAAGTTTGAGACAAGGAACTATTGCTCATGAATCCAGCAACGCCTCAAATTTGAGCAGTGCAGCTTATTTTGACTTGGTACTTAGATAATTGTGGAAATCAAATTTGGTCAGATAAATTGCCAGCTGTACATATTAAAAGCTCAACTTGAAAATTTAGAGCCCAGGCAAATGGATTATTGGCTCTGTTGGGCTGAGCTTTCAAGTGAAGACTATTCCTATTTACCATGTTCATTAGACGAATCTAGTTACCATTACTGATTAAATCAATGAGCTATTGGATGCCCTTCTCACAAAACATGAGAAAGCAAAAGTCTTGTCCTATGCTGTAAACTTAGAGGATGAACAAAATAAGATTACATGATCTAGAACAGCCCCAAATTGGAACTATAATAATGAAAAGAACTGGGGAGTTGTTTTATGATGCAAAAATGACCTTCTGTGATGGTCTGGAATAAGCAGAACAATAATCAGTAATTTGGGAAAAGTTTCATGAAACTACTCATTCATCTGAATGCGTATCTTTTTTTTTTTTTTTTTTAATCTTTTTATGGGTGTCACCCAGAAATTTGTTTAGTTAGATCCAGAAATCCCATGTCATTTGAAGACTATTTTTGCAATCTATGTAAATCAATTGGCAATAGAAGTTTATGATTGCTTTCATAAATTTTCCCCCAGCTGAGGTGGAAAAACTATTGAGAATTGAGCCTCACTTGTTTGGTGGGTGAAAGAAGACAGTCAGAAAGAGAAGGAAATTAAATGTACTACAAGTACAGCATTGTTTTTGCAGAGGTCCTTTGGGTGGTTTCTAGGTACCTCCTGTCAATAGTTCAACAACTTATGAAAGAAAATGATGACAAAATAGGAGAGGGGAGAATGGGTAACCCTGCTGTTTGAATACTTGCAGGTTGACTTTATTTAATTACCAATGTTTGATATGTCTTAATTGGGTAGAAGTTTTTTTCAGAAATACATATCACAATGAACACAATAGCAAGAATTCTGATAAAGGTTTTGGCCTGCCATGTATTATTGACTATGACTAAAGATCACATTTTGCCATAGAAATAATTAAATAATTCCCCAGGTGTTTTGGTATAAACTTAAACCTACATACCCAGTATAATCTACAGTTAACAGGAGTCTAGCAACTAAAAAGGAAAAGTTAAGAACCTCTTAGGAAAACTATGACTACAGTTAAAATGGCCTTAGGTACTTCCCTTTGTATTCCTATTTAGAAATTCAGTAAGCAGGATTGTGGATTGTAACCTTTTGAAATTCTGTTTGGTAGGCCACTCCCGGATCCACCTCAGGGAGCCTAAGTCTAGCCACAAGGGATGAAAGTCTCGCAAAAAAAAAAAAAAAAAAAAAAAAAAAAAAAAAAAAAAAAAAAAGTTTCTCTTTCTAGTTCTCTTTTGCAGGTCTGGAAGGAGGCAATTTTGACACAAACTCATGCCTTTGGATGGATTGGTATACTTTTTTGGGGGCTAGATGTAGATCTACAACTCCAAGAAGACTTTGTCTTGGAATGGATATTTCCATATCCTGTTGACCAGTTAATTATACTACCATCAGGGTTGAGGAGAAGATCTGGCTATATCTCTCCCTTGTGAAACCTGTCCTGATTGACATCATTCCACTACAGGAAACAATCATTGATCTTTGGAACTAGTTAATTGAGAAAAGTCCCTAATACCTATCAGTGGTCTTTGGCTGCTTGTTTATTTGACCCTAATAATTAAGAACAAATTCTTCAGATGTTATCTACCATTTATATATTGTTTATACTTTATACTTTATCATGCACCAGGGGGCTGAGGAAACTAGGGAACCCAATACTTAAAGAACATCTAATTCAAAATGCTAGCAGTGCCTTTAACTGGGCCAACCGATAGATATGTGCATATGCTTCTTTTTCCCCAGGGGATGAGATACCCCTGGTGGACTTGGTGATCAGATCTCCAGGATATCTATGATTCTTTGTTTGTAATCAGTAAGGCAAACTTAAACGAAATTATACTGTTCCAGGCTGAAAAAAAAAAAAAAAAAAAAAAAAAACAAGTTCTTTTTATTATTCACTTTTAAAAAAACTTTTAATTGGGAAAAGATCACTTCATGATTTTTGCCCCAACCCCCCTTAAGTCTGTATCCCATTGTCAAGGCACTGCTACTATGTTATGAGGAAAATGGGATTCGGGGGCAAACTATGGGATGGAAATAGGATGAAATTATACCCTCCCCCTGAAATGAAATGTGACTGTTTAAGAAGAGAATGGCCTTCTGAGAATTAGTCTTAAGCCAGGGGGCTATACCCACAGGAGCAGATTTTTTTAATATGGCCTCACAGGAATTTTATTTCCTGTATAACAACAACAAAAAAGTGTACTACTGGCTTCCTTCAAATTAAACAGGCAGATGCAGGTTGGGGAGGGTGCTCTTTGGTCTCTGTACCACCTCTAGCTCATGTTTGCAAAGCAGAAGTATAGTCATCTAAGTTTTTGCTACATTTCCCCCTTTAGTAAGTGAATCTGAACAAGCCTTATCTTATTTTTTCTATTTCTCAGATATGGGACCAGATTCAGTCTAAAGTTCCTGGATAAAAGGAATAGCTTTTTGCATGCATTTGTTAATGAAACCATAAGTAGTAAATGACCTCACTACTGAGGTCCATGCATATAGGACTTTGCCCTTACAAAATAGGCAAGTTCTAGATTTCCTCCTGATGGAGGGGGAGGAATATATGATCTTGTACATCTAGAGTTGCACCTGAAATCCTGACAACTTTGACAATTTCCATACCGCCATAGACTCTGTTCAAAGTGCCCGAAACTAGTTCCAAATGAAAGGGGAAGGAACCCTTGGCCCTATGGAAAGGGCTTACTTCTTTTTTAAAACATTTTTTATTATTACTTTTTATTGACAGTACATTTGCAATTTTTTACAACATTATCCCTTGAACTCATTTCTGTTCCAATTTTTCCCTTACCTTCCAACACCCCTTCCCCTAGATGGCAAGCAGTTTTATACATGTTAAATATATTATAGTATATCCTAGATACAATATATGTGTGCAGAACCAAACAGTTCTTTTGTTGCACAGGAAGAATTGGATTTAGAAAGTAAAAATAACCTGGGGAAAAAAACAAAAATGCAATGAGTCCACATTTATTTCCTAGTGTTCCTTCTTTGGGTGTAGCTGATTCTGTCCATCATTGATCAATTGGAACTGAATTAGATCTTCTCTTTGTCAAAGATATCCACTTCCATCAGAATACATCCTCATTGTTGAAGTGTATAATGATCTCCTGGTTCTGCTCATTTCACTTAGCATCAGTTTGTGTAAGTCTTTTCAAGCCTCTCTGTATTCCTCCTGCTGGTCATTTCTTACAGAACAATAATATTCCATAACATTCATATACCGTAATTTACCCAACCATTCTCCAATTGATGGGCATCCATTCATCTTTCAGTTTCTAGCCACTACAAAAAGGGCTGCCACAAACATTTTGGCACACACAGGTCCCTTTCCCTTCTTTAGTATTTCCTTGGGATATAAGCCCAGTAGTAGCACTGCTGAATCAAAGGGTATGCACAGTTTGATAACTTTTTGGACATAGTTCCATATTGATCTCCAGAATGGTTGGATTCATTCACAACTCCACCAACAATGCACAAGAGTCCCAGTTTTCCCGCATCCCCTCCAACATTCATCATTATTTTTTCCTGTCATCTTAATGGCTTACTTCTTGTTCCTCAAATCTTTCATGACTAAAGAATCTGTGACCTTCCTTTTGCGTATCTTCATAGGGATACCAAGTTGTTCCTTAATACAAAGAACTAATTCTCAAGTGAATTCCCAAATTATAAGCAATAGAGATTACATTCATTGAGAATAGAACAGTGATATAGGTCCAACTGTGGTGCTGTATCATAGATTTGATTAGCACCAAAGTGTGCATTATTGTACAGAATCAGCCACTATGTGCCAGAGAACCCATAGGAAAGGGTGATCCCATCTCTTTAACTTTTGGGTTACATAGGAAAAGGCATGGTATGAGCTAGCTTTGATTCCATTATCTTATCATTAGTCCATCCTTTTTTTTTTTTTTTTTTTTTTTTTAGAAACATTCACTTTATCAGGGCAGTCTTCCTCTTCTTAAAAAAGTAGTGTATAGTTGTTTTAAGCGATCATCTAAATTCACTTAAAGCCATTGCCTTCTATGTGCTTAATATATTCCTTTTAATTGTTCTTTTCCTGAGTTTGCTTCATTATTGAGGGCAAGGACCAAAGATTTTATTTTAACACTGGGCAAATCACTAAGTTTACATATGCCATAGACAACCATCACCATCACAACTATCCACTTGAATTGAACTATTTATAAATTGCTGTTTTTAAGTCATGACATAAAAATGTATCCAAAGGCCATGATCAGCAGCAACCTAAAGAAATATAGTGCTATCTTACTAATGCCTACTTATGTTTATTAACATCTTTAATTATTTATAGCATATTTATAGCAGTTTAAGCCCCAGAGCACTGAAGGGACTTGCCCCCAGGACTAAACTTCAGATAAATCGAAGTTATCTCTGTAGATAACTCTCTGGCCTTCCTGTTTTCTGCTTTTCCTAAATTTCCATTCTGTTTAACTCTATGGCTGTGAACACACAAAGACAAGTGGTATGTCAACAAATATGCCTCAGAGATCAAACACACACACACACACACACACACACACACAAACACAGAGGAACAATAAGAACCTTTATCCTTCCCTTTAGGTATCCCCTCACATTGAAAAACAATTTACTGAGTCATAAGAAACTTATTTTTTAAAAAAGGGAGAGGTTATTCAAGACCTGCTACTATGACCTGAAGTCTAGTGTTGGGGCTTCTCATTCCTTTTCTCCCCATTCCACTGATTTCACCCAGGTGTGGAAGAATGCTCTGTTCTCCTCTAGATAAAACCTCGGACTTATCACCGCCTTTGCTTGTTTACAGTTCCCCCAGGCAAATATCTTTAGATAAAGGCTTCTTGTCCCTAGCTGCAGATAATATTCTTCTTTCTTTTGGTCCACAGTTTTGTGTTTTGTTTGTTTTTGACAATTACTAACTGTGTGACTCTGGGCAAGTCATTTAACCCTGTTTGCCACAGTTCTTTATCTGTAAAAATGAACTGGAGATGAAAATGGCCAGCCATCCCAGTATCTTTGCCAAGAAAACCCCAAATGGGGACAAAAACGATTGAACAAAGTTTTCTAATTATGTATCTGTTGTGTCTGTGGGGACGTGTAGCATTCCCTTTTTTTCTGGCTAGTCTAGGCTTCTGAAAAGTTAAGAAATCTCTCAATTTCCTTCTCAAGATACTCTGATGTGGAAATTGAAGACTGGAGCTAAGTGTTTTTTAATGTCAAAAATAAATGAAAATAGAAGAAAAAAATTAACACAATGTTAGTATTCTTATCTTCATAATTGGGCTTGCCTACAAACCCATCTCTTCCTGGCAGACACCCTTCTTTATAAATCGTGAAGCAAAGGACTGGTTAATACATTGGAAGCATATTTCATTGAGTTGAGTTATGATTATGAAACCAATTAAAGTGTATTAGTTTTTGACTAAATCTAGAAAAGGATGATGGTATTGACCACACTAGCTAGTCTTCTTAGATACCTTTAAGTTCTGGCTCTCCAGAGTTCACAGGTTCATTAGTATAAAAACCCTAAGGTTAATGTGAAATGTACTAAGGATGCTCTGTATATGAAGCCTTTTTCAAACTATTGTGACAGCAAGTATTGGAAAATTTAAATCATACTATTTCACATTTAAAACTAAAAGGGGATCTCCTATTTAAAGCTGGAAAGGAACTCAGAGGCCATCTAGTTCAACTATCTCATTTTAAAAGAAGAAAAACTGAGGTCCAGAGATTTTAAGTAACTTACCTAGTCAGGATCAGAGGTAGGTTCAGTAAATGCTTTTCCAGCACCTGCTTTGTTCCAGGGGACTAGATTAGGTGCTGGGAGTATAAAGACAAAAAGAAAAAATAATCCTTTCCTTCAAGGATCATCCATTTTATTAAGAGTGAGAGGAAATAACATGAATATTCATAAATAAAAATACATATATATGTGCATATCTGTGTACACATATACAATATATACATATGTGTGTATGTGTGTATGTGTATATATATACATATATATCCCAATACAAAGCAAATGTAAAGTAATGGTGCAATAGGGAAAGGGAATAGGAGTGATAATATTAAAAGACTTATAGAGGAAGTAGTAACTGAATTGAGCCTTTAAAAGAGGTAGGAATTACAAACAAAATCAAAATAACCAAAATTAAAAGGAAAGCAGAAAGCTGGGGGGGATTTTTTATAACCAGCATTTCTGATAAAGGCCTCATTTCTGAAATATATAGAGAACTGAGTCACCAAGTCATTCCACAATTGATAAATGATCAAAGGATAACCATCTTTTAGATGAAGAAATTAAAACTATCTTTAATCATATTTTTAAAATGCTCTACATTGGGGCAGCTTGGTGGCGAAGTGGATAGAGCATCAACCCTGAAGTCAAGACCTGAGTTCAAACTTGACCTCAGATACTTGATACTTCCTAGCTGTGTGACCCTGGGCAAGTCACTTAACCCCAATTGCCTTAGGGGGAAAAATGTTCTAAATCACTATTGATTAGAGAAATGAAAATTAAAACAACTGTGAAGTACCACCTCACATCATAAAATGGCAGAAAAAGAAAATGTTAAGTATTAGAGAGGATATGGGAAAACTGGGACTTTAATGCACTGTTGGTGGAGACTTAAACTGATCCAATTGTGCTGAGAAACAATTTGGAACTGTGCCGAAAGGGGTTATAAAATTGCATACACTTAAAAAAAATTGCATACACTTTGAACCAGTAATACCACCACAAGATTTGTATGTTTCAAAGAAATCATAAAAAAAGGAAAATAACTCATATGTACAAAAATATTAATTAGTGGCTCTTTTTGTGGTGACAAAGAATTGGAAATTGAGGGGATACTCATTAATTAGTAAATGGCTGAACAAGTTGTAGTTTATGAATATAATGGAATACTGTTCTATAAGAAATGATGAGCAGGAAAATTAAAAACCAACAACAACAACCTGGAAAGACATATAAATTGATGCTGAGGGAAGTGAGCAGAACCAGGTAAACATTGTGCACTGTAACAGCAACATTGTATGATGCTCAACTATGATAGACTTAGCATTTCTCAGCAATATACTGGTCCAAGACAATTTCAAAAGGCTTGCAATAGAAAATGTCATCCTGAGAAAAAATGATAAAATCTGAATGTACATTGAAACTTATTATTTTCAGTTTTTAAATTTTGATTTTTGTTTTATTTCTCTCTTGGGATTGTTCCCTTTTGTCTGATTTTTCACAATATGACTAATGGAAAATATGTCTAACATAATTGTACGTACATATCCAACCTATACTGAATTACTAACTGTCTTGAGAAGACCAAAAAATTTGGTACTCTAATAACAAATGAATGTTGAAAATTACCTTTATATGTAATTGGAAAAACATAAAATACTATTAAATGCAAAAAAAAAAAAAATAAGATGAGGCAAGCTGGGAACATGGTAAGGGGACACCAATTTTATGTGTATTTTTCTTTAGCTCTTTAGCTGTTGGATCAAGCTCCTATTTAAAAAATAAACAAATAAAATCACAGAAAAAAAAAGCTAGCTATTAAAAAAAAGTGGAAGAGATAGAGTATTCTCACCATAAGAAGCATTCTTTTTTTTTTTTTTTTTTTTTTTTTTTTTTTTTTTTTTTTTTTTTAACTATAGCTTTTTATTTACCAGATTTATGCATGGGTAATTTTTCAGCATTGAAAATTGCCAAACCTTTTGTTCCAACTTTTCCCTTCCTTCCCCTCACTCCCTTCTCCTGATGGCAGGTTGACCAATACATGTTAAATATGTTAAAGTATAAATTAATAAAATTTATGTATACACGTCCAAACAGTTGTTTTGCTATACAAAAAGAATCGGACTTTGAAATAGTATACAATTAGCCTATGAAGGAAATCAAAAATGCAGGCGGGAAAAAATAGAGGGATTGGGAATTCTATGTAGTAGTTCATAGTCATCTCCCAGAGTTCTTTTGCTGGGGTGTAGCTGGTTCAATTCATTACTGCTCTACTGGAACTGATTTGGTTCATCTCATTGTTGAAGATGGCCATGTCCATCAGCATACATCCTCATACAGTATCATTGTTGAGGTATATAATGATCTCCTGGTCCTGCTCATTTCACTCAGCCTCAGTTCATGTGAGTCTCTCCAGGCCTCTCTGAAATCATCCCATTGGTCATTTCTTACAGAACAATAATATATAGGAAGCATTCTTGTGCTAGTTGCACAAGATGGCTAAATTTTTGGAATTTCCTATATGAAGTCTACCTATGTCACAGCATAGATTCTTCCATATAAATTATACACTCATTTCTTGATGCAAGAAATACAATGAAGCAGAGAAACAATATCTTTTTAAACTTGCTGTTGGCTTTCCTTTTTTAATCATGATCATGTTTAGATTAATTTTTGATAGTATTACCAAAAATAATTTATCTCTGACTTAATTTAATCCTTATAGCAATGTCTAGCTGACTGCCAGCTCTTCTTGTGTTATTCTAATGATTTATCTACTTATGACTATCTTGACACTATATTTTTGTTTCCTTATCCTTCATAGGTTTTGCATAAACTGATGACTTGAATTGTTTTTGCCTGAGTTTGTAAGATTTGTACACTTTGGTTTCTTCTTTTTCCTTTTCTTTTTTTCTGTTTTCATTTTATTCACATAGGACATGGTCTTTGAGTGAAGTACAGAATTTTCTGAATTTTCTCAGTGATAACAAGCATTTGCCAAGACTTGCAATCAGACAGTATATAATTTTCTCTAAGTCAGTAGTCAACCACTGGATGAGGAGCAGGAGGGAATTATTTTCTAGTTGCTGACAACTAAAGAGTCTGCTATAATCCATGAAGGTCCTGAAAAGTCTCAGAGTCTGGCTTTTCCTCCTATCATGACTTGGTCAATGACCTTCTAAAGCTATGTGTGTGCATAGATGCAAAGATAATGTGCAATTTGGAAGAGTGCAAATGGGCACTAAGGAAGGGATTCTTCCTTTAGGGTTCTAGAAGAAAGGTCCACTGATGGTATCAAAGCATTGCCCCATTGCCTATAGTTATTGAAACATAAGTGCAGAACTGTCAGTTATACCCTATGGTAATGAAAAGAAGCTAAGCACAATCACCAAATCAGAAAAACAGTGGAGTGTTAAGAGTAACAATAACAATAATGATAATAATAGTGATGGCAATGATGATTTCAGTGGTGATACAGCACGTTGGCTAGCCAGATATGGGACCTACAATGAACAATGAACTGTCACAAGCCTACCATTGCCAAAGAATTGAAGCCCTATTACTAGGTGAGATATCAAGTTCTTTCACAGTGTACAAATTGTCCAAGACAGGGAAAGATAGATAAACCACATTCTCCTTTTCTATTCATTTATTCCTTTTTTTTTTTTTTTTTAAGTTTAGATAATCTACTTTTACTTTTGTTTGATTTTCATTTTAATTTCTTGAAATATAGCTCTGAAAAGATAAGCTTTTAAAAGCCCATCGTGTTTTAGTTAGAACTACTAGACTCCACCTTAAAACCTAAATTATTTGAGTTTTAATTGATTGACCAATAACAACTCCAACCCAAGACTTTAAAGGAAGTATTTTTTTTTTTTTTTTTTGAGGTTGGGGTTAAGTGACTTGCCCAGGCTCACACAGCTAGGAAGTGTTAAGTGTCTGAGACCAGATTTGAACTAGAGTCCTCCTGAATTCAAGGCTGGTGCTCTATCCACTGCACCACCTAGCTGCCCCTCCAACCCAAGACTTTATGGCACATTGTTTAGTCCTCCATGGCTTGAAATAACTGCAAATAGCAATTGTTTTCTGTTCTTGCCAAAAACTGAGGGTTTTCCCCTTCCAGATTGATATCTTTGGGATGGTAAAATAGAGCCATTTTTTCTTAACTCTTATCTAGCCTTTAGTCATTGGATGGGCATGGTCTCAGATAAATTGAGATCTAGGAAAGACTTTAATTTAGAAAGGTCAAGGTCACTGGATACATTCGGGTCCAACACCAGTAGTTTTGACCTTTATCTTGCCGATGGACTAAGATGAATCTGGAGGAGAGAGTGGGGCTGATGACTTTATACAGTTCTTCCTCTTTACATGCAATTCTTGTGCAAATCAAGATATCTTTGTACTAAAGTTGTTCTGGCAACAAACATTCATTTATTTATTCCCTCCATTTGTGCCATTGTATCTTAAGGACCACTGGACTTTTTCATCTGACTTGAACTTCCTTTATGGGAGAGACAAAAAGTCTACCCATATTAAAAAGAAGGTACTGATTTGTTCCTCCTTTTGTATCCCCCCCGCATTTAGTTTAGTGGTTCACATGTAGTAAGCATTTAATAAATGCTTTTTGATTTGATCATTTGTTATGCTAATTAAATAATTTGTTTTTTGCATTAAAATAACATGTTTTCTGGTACACCAAAAAAAAGTGAAAACATCAGTAACAGCTTGTGATCCTGAATCATTGGCTATCTCAAACTTGGGCTATCTTTCCTTGGGGCTCCCATGTGAAGAAGTCTCCAGATATTGTAGGTAAAGAAATTGAGGCCTAGAAAGAATACATGTTTTGCTCAAGGGCATACATAAGCACAGTGATTATAGTATAAGTACCACAGTCTAGTTGCAAAAGTCAAGGAACATTAAAATCTGAATCACACTCTTTCAAACCAAAATTCTAAAAGCATGAGTGTAAACATTTTAGATTTGTTCAGACGGAGCTAATTTTACTTGACAGCTTGAGTTCTTTGCAAAAATAGGGAAAATCACTTTTCAGAGGAAAATGGTTCATGAAGCTGAGAAATGAATTTATCAAAGAAGTTACATGTGCATTTAGAAGAAAGATGTTTTACTCCAAGCAGCCAAAAACTATAGTTTTTCCAATGCTACCTCATGTCCTTAAATAAATTTGCAAGGTTATTCTAAAAAACTTATGATTTTTTCCCCAAATACAATTTTTCAATCTAATTCATTCCAAAATTAAAAAAAAAAAAGTCACCCAATATAATTTAGGAAATATAACAATTGTCTCTGGACATGTTGTTTCATTCATTTTCAATTGTGTCTAACTCTTGATGACCTAATTGGGGATTTTCTTGGCACAGACATTAGAATGATTCTTTAACTCATTTTACTCATGAGAAAACTGAAGCAAACAAGGTGAAGTTACTTGCTCAGGGTCGTACAGCTATTAAGTGGACAGATTAGAACTCGGGAAGATGAATTATCATGACTTCAGGCCCAGAGTTCTATACCCTGTTAGGAGTAATTACTTTTGTTTTTTAGAGATTGCATTATTATTCATGGAGGTAAAATTTTAGATTCCAAAGAGTTTCCAGAAATCTTTTTACCAGTTTTCTCACAAGCCTTTAAATGAGAAGTAACCTTTTCTTCTCTCTTTAGTATTCTCATAACTTTTAGATGAAACTATTTTACCCCATTTAACTTAGTTTTATTTGTATTTTAGGCATTTATGGACATTTCTTTTCTCTCTTGGAATGGAAGCATTTTGAGAGAAATTAAATTCAATTTAACAAATGTTTCTTAGGTTCCACGTGTCACTCTCTAGATTGTACTTCTGACTGGCTATTAGCTACCATGACTCAATTGCCTTTTCATCTTGAAACTTTCCTTAGGCTCCTTCTTATTCTAGAACATTTCTCTGCCATTCCTGCTCCTTTCTCTTAAATGGGGAACCTTTGAAAGCCTACCATTTTGAGCACGGATTCAGGTCAGCTCTGGTAAAATATTCTGCCTTCTGTGCTATGAACTCACATGATTTTGCCACCATGCCCCTGCCCAAGTATCTGTACCCTACTTTCCTCAGCCTTTTAGTTTCTTTTTATGTATTTTTTTCCCGATTTTTCCTTCCACCTAGAAGTTAGGGTTGTACAATGGTTAGTGCTCTTCCTGAAATCAAGCTAGACCTACATTCATATGTGACCTCAGATATGCTTGACCCTAGATAAGTCATTTCACTCTGTCCATCTCAGTTTCCCCAACTGTAAAATGGGGATTATAATATCTGCACCCAGAGTTGTTGTAAAGATCAAATGAAGTAATATTTATAAGGTATTTAGCACAGTGCCTGAAACATCATAGATACTTGTTAAATGCTTGTTTCTTTCCTTCCCCATTAAGATATAAGTTCCTTGAGGGCAGGGACTCTATTTGCTTATATTTTAGAATAGAATCTAATATCTAGTATACTTTGTCTACTATGTGCCAGGCATTGTTGTTGGGAACTGAAGAAACAAAGATGAGAGAGAGATAGAGAGAAGGGGAGAGGGAGGAGGAGGAGGGAGAGAAAGAAAGAGAGAAACAGAGGGAGGGAGGGAAATAGGGGAAAAAAACACACACAGAGACAGTGAGAGACACAGAGATATACATAAAGAGACAGAGAGTTAGAAACAGAGACAGAGGCACAAAGACAGAGAAACAAACATATGCAGAAAGAGAGAGACAGAGACTGAAGAAGGAAAGGAAGGAAAACAGGGAGAAAGACAGAGACAGAGAGACAAACAGAGAGACAGACACACACACAGAGGGAGAGACAGACAGAGACAGAGACACACAAAAAGAGCTATCCTGACCTCAAGAAGATTATATAGTCCTAGAGTTAGGGACCTTTTCTTATTTTATTTCTATATGCTCAGTTTCCAGTGTTTCCAGTGTAGTACCTAGGTCATTTATAAATATTTTCTGACTAGAATATTAAATGACACTGAATAAGGAGAAGAGGCTAATGAGGTTTGAGAGTTTCCAAGCTTCACTGGCATTCCTGAAGCATTCCATAAATCCATTTACCTTGAGGGTCTTAGAACTGGGCTGCAGAACCAGCCCTCCTCTAATTTGCCTAAAACTATTAAGGAGTAATTAAGTGGTTAAAGGGTGTTTTCCAGGTTGTCTGAAGTTTGGTAAGTGGGCTGGATTAAAGAGAACAGGCTTGCTTTTCCATTAGCTGACCTTGCAAGCTAATAAATTCATCCTGCATTTTTCTGCTACTGCCAATTTATGGCATACAGGAAACTAATCTTGTACAATAACTACCTTCCTGTACTTAGTTCTTAAATAGAGCCAAATGGATTTGGTGGCGGAAGAACTCCACAATAGTTCCTGTGAAACAGTGCTGAGCCCAGCAAGAACCGATAGAGGCTTGTTGCTGTTTATTGACTCTGACAATATAATTATGTGCTCATTTGGCTGCTTTGCACTTAAGAATAATAATTTTTTTTTTTTTTAAAGCTCCTGCACAAGAACTACCACCATGATTTCAACATCAAAAGAAAAATTAGAAGTGTGTTTGTTACATGGCTGATCAACACAATTACCTGTGATTTTCAAGCCTGGAACACACTGGCAATCAATACTACACACTGAAGGCTTTGATAAGAAATGTTTGTAGGCTCTGTGATATTTTTTTTTCCACTTAATCACAAAAGACATAGCTTAATAATGAGTTAATAATGGCATTGCATTCTTATTACAAAAACAGATGCATTAAGAGATCAGAGGACAACAGAGAAAAGGAGAGGAAAGGAGGGGAAGAGTGGAGGGAAGAAGAAGGAAAAGAAGAGAAGAGAAAAAATAAAACAGGAGAGAAAGGGGGATGAAAGGAGAGACAAGAGGAATGAAAATGGGAAGGGAGGAAAGGGAAGGGAAGAAGGAAAAGAAACAAGAGAAGGGGGAAAAGGACAAAACAAAGAATGGGGGGTGAGGAAAGGAGAAAAAAAAAAAGAGTGAAAGAGGCCCTCAAACCTACAGCATGTTACAAACAATTCTGAACTTGATCATTTTGGGGGGGAATAATTTTCTTTTAAAAACAGCAGGTTTTTTAAACAGGCTGACATTGTTCGTGAATACCTGACACAGAACAACCACATAGGGTTGTTATTAAAGGTTAAAATGAAGATTTTTTTCCCCCCTACTGAACAACACCACAATTTATCAGTCTGGTATGGCAAAAATTCCTAGCAAGAGCTCTAGGCCCAAACTGTCAAACATTTGTTCAGCAGTCAATTACAACCAGATTGAAACAAGTCAAAATTAAATGCAGAGTGCATTTACCAGAAGGAAGGAGAATAAGTACCTGTGATTTGGGAAAGGACCACACATACAACTAGGCTGTGTTAGATTTAGATTTTGGCCACTGAGAAGCAGTCTTTTTTGATTAATATTTGACAATCAAATTGACCACAACTGTTAGCTCTTCCTCATCCCATAATGTGCTGTTGCTATCTCCTCTGATCTGATTAGTTCATTTCTCTATTGATTAGTCCCAGATGGACCAAATAAACTTCCTATGTTAATTTAGATTATTCTAAAACTGTAATAAAGCAAGTGATTCCCAAAGATATAGATCTATTCTAACAAAGCACAATATGTGACTGCCAGAAAATCCAGATCTACAACAAAAAAGGGATGTTTTTGTTAGGATGCTCAGTATATGAGTATATGAAGATAGAATCTGCCTTTTTTTTTTTTTTTCTTTTCCATTTTCCCCTTTGACATTGATTTAACCAGATTTTTTAGGCCTTCACTAAATGTTTCAATATCATTATATATAGTTTGGTGGTATCAAAAGAAGTAGTCTATCAATTTAGCCTTTTTTCATCTATATAATAAGTAAAATACATGGACTACCCATCTCATAGCATTGTTCACAGGGACCGTGCTTTATAAAATGTAAAGTCCAAAAGAAACATGAGTTTGTTGGTAGAAGTTGGGCTGGTAAATGTAAGAGGAACTTAGAAGGTATATGATTAACATTGATGCTGTGGGTAATAGAGATGAAAGGGGTACATGTAGATCAAAGACACTTACCCTCCCAATCAATTTAATAGTTAGAAGCTCATCTTAATCTATATCTAGAAAGTATTAGAGGAAAAAAGCAAAAATGGGAATGCATTGCCTAATTCAAGCACCAGAACTGTCAGAGTCATTCTGATTTCCTGTTTTGAGGGAAAAACCACTTACCAGAGTTGAATTATATCTTCAAGGTGGGGTGGGCAAATTCCCATGATGTCAAACCACTAAGCAGAGCTTTTAAAAGTATAGGTTAGGACATAAAACAGATAACATAAAATTACATTTGGTGACTGTCTTTCTGTCTCTCTTTTTACTTGATTTAAGTAAAGTTGATTTTGAAGATTAATTTAGTGCAAATCATTTCACTCTTTTAAAAAAAAAAACTTTTATCATCATGTGCTAGCATTTGGGATTATGCTTCTCCATTCCTTTTCTTTATCTTTTAAAATTACTTTTATTAGAAACTTAGCCAAGTACATACACGAGCATTTTCTTACACAAAGAACAAAAAAATGTACATGAGTTTTTACTTCTCTCAAATGTAGTTAGTTTTTAAGTGTCTATTAAGCTCAACATGGTAATAACAGAATTGCCCTTCTGAATTTTTCTCTTTTCTTCTCTGTATTTTAAATATTTTATTGATGCTCTTTTTCTTTTTAGCATCTCTATCAATACTTACTACACCTCCTCCCTGTCACAAACACTAAATAAAAACTCTCTCTTGTTTCAAATAACCACAGTTGAGAAAAACAAATCAACACCTTGGTAATGTCTGAAAATACATGTGTCATTCTGTACCTCTAGCCCATTACTTCTTTGCCAAGAGGTGGGTGGAATGCTTTATCATTAGTCTTCTAAGTCATGATTCATCCTTTTACTTCTTCTGGTTGTACACTGTGCATATTGAGGTTTCCTGTTCCCTCTTAGGACTACATATTACAAAATCATATTAGGACAGTATATTGGACTGAAATGTTTGGCCTAATCATAATGAGAAACCTTTATTAGTTTTTCTGTAACTATCAATTCTTTCACAGAAACTTTTTGCATCTTTCTTAATGAAAGCCTAATCAGTTTCTTTTTTCTTTTTTTTTTTTTTGGTGAGGCAATTGGGGTTAAATGATTTGCCTATGATCACAACAGTTAGTAGGCGTTAAGTGTCTAAGGTCTCATTTGAATTCTGCTCCTACAGATCAAGTAGGTATTCTATCTATTATTCCATCTGGCTGCTCCATCTAATCAGGGATTATTAAAGGGAAAGGACTAGTTAGTCTGAGAAGGACTCCTTGAAGTGATTAAAATAATGATCAGATTTACAGAAGGAAGAAGTCTTTGATTTTTTTCATAGAATTATCTTTAAAATTCACCTTTGACTATTTGAAAAGAAGAAATTTTAAGAATGGGTTCTTAACCTTTTTTTTTTTTTTTAATTGCCATGGGCTTCTTTGTCAGACTTGTAGAACCTATGGAACCTTTCTGAGAATTATATTTTGAAATGAATAAAGTAGATCTCAGAGGATTAAAAGAAAAATAATTAGATGAAGTGGTCAAAAGAGGATTCAATGTTTTTAGGGAAATTATTCCCTATTGTGCAGTAAAAATTAACTATTTTCCTATTTCATAGATCAAAATTATTAATTGAACTTTCCCCTGAGCTCTCAAACTATGTTTTAACTTGTTGTGGAATTTTATTTTGGCTTAGCACAGTTTCTGGCACATAGTAGACTGGGCGCTTAATAAATGCTTTTTGACTTGACTTGTTTGGGAAGACTATAATATTATAAGAGGAAATTGGGTCAGAGAAATTTACAAAGGCACAGGGAAACTGCCCTTTTTAGCTTTCCTTCTCTCTTTCTAAGCAGTTAAAAGTTGGAATAATTGAATTAATAACTTTATCTTTGATAACCTTGTGTCCAATATACAGAGTACTGATTTTTCTCTTTTATATCAAGTATGGATATAGTTCTTATTGTTTTCCATTCTTTTCCTGTATTTTCAATTTATGCTTGATAATAATTTCCTTCATTGAAATAAATTCAACTCCACCAAAGTCCTTACTTTAGAACTTCAATTTGATGTGAAGGAAACTGCAGGCTCTGAAAAACTAGCTCTGCCAAAAATGAATAAATGAATGAAAAATTTATTAAATGACATGCTTTAGGATCTGTGCTAAGTAATGAGGATAAAAAAATAAAAGATCAATAATCCCTGCCTTCAAGAAGTTTATATTTAATAAGTATACAGAACACAATGAGGGAAGGAAGATCGTCATATGTATATGTGTGTAGGATGTATGTGAGAGACAGAGAAAAACACAGAGAGATGGAGACAGAGAAACACAGAACGAGAGAGAGAGAAAAAACACAGAAACAGAAAGAGGCAGAGACAGACACACAGAGAGACAGAGAGACAGAGACAGAGAGACAGAAAGCCAGAGAAAGAGATAGACATGTACAGAGAAAAGACCCAGAGGGAAATAACAGTTGGTGAGCAAGATAAGAGGGAAGTTAATTGAGATGCCATTTCCAGAAAATGGAAATGGAATAATACAATTCCAATGGTAATATTGATATGATTATAGTTCACAGAACAAAAATGAGTAAAGAGGAATTAGTGCAGTATATTCATTGCAAGGTAAAAATTGATCAAAGTGATGAAGCATTATCTTTCATGGCTGGCTAGATAGAGAGGTTCTCTTTAGGGAGGAAAGCACAGTTCTGGAGCAGTCCAGAGGCAGTGACAGCAACAGAATTTTAAGAGTGGAAAACATCTAAAGTGAAGTATTATGATTAAATCTAGGCCTAGTTGTAAGGGCACACAGCAATCAGATAAGCACAACTCTAGAATAGGAATTCTAACAACAGCAGATATAGCAATATCAAGCTAGAAAGTCTTGAGGGACAGACTCAATAATAAACCATGTGTATTTATTATTTGAAGATCAGATAAGCTCATTTTGAACAGTCTATGATCTGAGTTAACTACTGAAAGATAGTAGCCCAGTCTATGAGGCAGAAATTGCTTCTACTGTGATTTTAAAAAAAAAAAAAAACACACTAATTTTTACACATTTTACATTAAATTTACAAAATAAAGAAGGCGTGTTGAGACATTAGTTTGTATGAAAATCTGGAGAATTTAGGAGACTATAAGCTTAATATGCCACAATTGTAGCAAAGCATCCAAAAAAGCTGATGTCATTTTAGGTTTAATTAAAAGAGGCATTGTTCCCAGGAATAAGAAACTGATAATCCCCCTGCATCCTCAACTGGCCAGAGTACATCTAGGATGCTATGTTCAAATCTTCTGTTATAGTTTTGACAAGACATTGATAAGCTGTAGAGTGTCCAAAGGAAGGCAATCAGAATGGTGAACAAAATCTAAGTTCCTGCTACCATAGGATCAGCTGAGAGACCTGGGACATTTAGCTTTGGGGATAGAAAATTCCAGAAGAACATGATAAGTGTCTTTAAGCATTTAATGGATTGATATGCAAAGATAGAAGGAATAGATTATTTTGTTGGCCCTGGACAGCAGAAGAAAGAACAAAGAGACTGAGTTACACAGAGGCACATTTAAGTTATTTTGATGATAAAGAAACCATTCTCCCATTCTTCCCTTAGTATTCTGCCAAGATAGACTCATTTGCAGCTCTCATTGAAAATCACCAAGCAAAGGCTGAATGGCCAGTATGTAGTGGTGTGTGTGTGTGTGTGTAAATATAAATATAATTTTATAATATATATTATTATATACATATATGCATATATACTTTTATACTATGTGCTATATGTTGTTATATGCACTATATATTATACTCATATAGTATATATACCAAAATGCTCTAGCATATATATATATATATATATATATATATATATATATATATATATATATATATATATATATGTGTGTGTGTGTGTGTGTGTGTGTGTGTGTTTTATATATATATATATATATACATATATATATATATATGTATATGCTTTTTCAGGTTTGGGTTTTACTAGGTAATCACTAATCAACTCTACAATTATATGAAAGGGAACTGCATATATTATTGTAGACTATCACTTGATTTTGCCTGAATCTTCTTTCAAACATATTTATTATGTGAATACATTGGGCAAATCAGAATCACACAGAATACCTTAAAGATAAAGTATTTTCATGATTGTATTCTAAAACAGCCAAATGAAATGTTGCTAAGCAGCATAGCTAGCTTAGTAGCTGAGTTAACTGTTCCTTCACTGATTCAATCTGTCTTTATTTTAGGCTTTAATGATATAAGTGTCTCTTACATTTCCAGAACCAAAGAATCCCTATTTCATATTCACTCCAATGGTGAATCTTTGTCTTTGAATCAATAAACTTCAACAGGGATGAGAAGATAGAGGAGATTATGGAGTAAAGATTTTATGGGTCTGAGAAGGAAGCACTGAAGACCTGGGTTAAAAACAGGATATGTTCAGCTTTGGTCAGCAGTTGTGTTGGACCAGTGTGTAAATGAACCTGCAGCCTTTTTTAAGCCTGGCACTAAGTTTCTCCATCTTCTTCTCATTGGACATGGATTTGACAAGATTCCAAGAAGAGATGCCAGAAGTTCTTGAATTCCTCAGAAAGAGTCAGCTTTTTCCAGTTCACATGGATTACTCATTGATTTGATCTCATTGTCCTTTATTTAGGATGGTGTCATACTATAACAGCTTTCAACACCATGTAATGCTTTGGCATTAGAGGAGATGCTGTCTCATGGCAGCTAAGAGTCCTGAGGCCTGGGATCTTTTCCAGGTCAAAAGAGAACCAGGTTACATTCATACAGCATGGGGAAATAATGCTATAAAAAGAGATCGGGGTCTGACCAAGATAGTGATTCACTTCCACCAGAGGTCCTCATCTTGCCTTCATTAATTAAGGTACCTCCCATGGATGTTTTGATGCTTTGAATGATCCCTGGTTTTAATGCTCCAAATACTTCTTTCTCATTCTAAATACTTTGGGTTCATTTTCCCTCTATAAATTCTCCAAGGAAAATATTATCAATGTTCTGGAGCATGTCCTTCTACTAGGTCTTTTAATACCACAGAGGACACTACTTAGACCATGTAATTAACTATGATTGTCTCTCCTTTTCAATCCATGGCCATCCAAATTTTTTGTTTCTGGTTATACATGGTTTTTGATAATGTCATAGGGAATTATCGTGTTTCACATTAGTGGGACCTCTTAGAAATACAGACTATCACTTTCTTTTTTTTTCCTGAGCCAATGGCACTTTATTAAATTGTCTGTGATCCCCTCTAATGAAATGGGCCTGGGATCTTAAGATCTGAGATCCTTGCTTCTTTCAAGAGCTTATATTTATAGAATTTGATATCCAAATGTGGAAAAAAAAAAAGAACTGCAAAATGCAGAGTTCTCTTTTGCCTTGGAAAAGCTAATGCCATGATAAGGGTTTGGATGAGGGCTTTGGTGGAGTATACAAAAGTTGTGATCAAATCATGAAAAATAGTAATGAAACTCTGCTGGCATGAGACCTTATCACAGAATCCTGAATATTGCAGTACCAATCATACATCCTGGCTCTCAGGAAAACAAATAATAAGGAAACAAATCCCAACATTTTGTGTTTGTATGCTTGGAATCTAGTCTGGGTACAGATCTTGGCTAGTCTGTTTAATAATCATTTTTCTGAGAGACTGTTACAAAGCTTATTAGAGCATTCAGTTACTATAGTGACTGGGTTAAGCTAGAAGCCAGCAGGTCTCTTAAACACAACTTGGAACTGTGTACAAAAATACACAATTTCTCAGCTAGACAATTAGAAGGAAATTTACTCTGCTGAATGGAGGCAATAGGCTGAAGTTACACTATTCAAAAATTTCACAAGCATCTCTCAGTCTCCAGTTAATTTTTCCTGTGGTTACTATTAAGTTGATGAATTTGAGGCCAGCCTTTTGTTCAAGCCAGGTGGTTTACTGGTGGTGGTGGGGAGAAGAGGGGACCCTCAATTTCTTTTCTTTTTTTTTTTTGCCTTTCAGAATCTCTAGAACTAGCTTTCATTATCTCTTTTTTCTTTTTTACTTTTGCTGATTGTTGAAAATATGTACATTTGCCTAAGGAACAGATGATGGGGAAACAAAAAGTCCCTAAGAATTTATAAAAGGATAATAAGCAATACTCAAAAATGAGGACATGGCAATGTAAACCTTCAGTTCTTCCCACCTTTTAGATGCAATGATTATTAAAAACATTTCCTCCTAATGTTTTTCAATAATGGCTTCATTCACCCATTGGCCATCATACTATATATAAAAGTCCAAATTTGAAAGTTGAGTTATAGAGAATATTCAGTATTGGAGACCCAGCTTCCAAATGAATTAATTGGTTATTTAGAAAACAATTTTGTTGAGCATGTCTTAAAAGAAAAAAAGCACAGATGCCTTTGAGTATATATCAGTGATGCTACAGACAACATAGGCTGGTGTTGTTGAAATGGGAAGGGTAAACATTTAGTTTTATCTTTCTTCTACATCAAGAACAGAGCTGAACCCAGGTTAGTGATTACCTACTCACCAGTGAGATTATTCCTTTTAAGTAACTGGTACTAAGGTAATTAGGTTGAAAAGCAACCAACCATTGCCTAGAGGACTCTGCATCCTGTTTACGAAGTCTGATGAAAACACTGCATAAGTCTCCTTCAGTGGTCTGAAACATAGCATCTTGCAAAAGAGTGCTTAACCTTATTATTCTAGGTGGTCATTATTGCCAAACAGTATTTTTCCTAAAGAGGAAAGAAGAAAACAAGTTATTAGATTTTTTTTTAAAGCACCTTTTTTCTGAAGAGCTCAATGAGTTGTGCAAATAACTTTCAAATAGCACTAATAGCTCTTAAAAGGAACACATTTCAATGTCCCAAGAGTGAAAATGAGGAAAGAAAGTGGGAGGAATAGGGAATAGGGTGAAAGGGTAAAAATAAACCTGTAGTTACTTCTGTAACAGGAATCAGATGAGGGAAAGACTACACTTTTCAGTATGCTAAAGAGCAAGCAAACACCCCATTTTAATAAGAATTACATTCCTAATTCTAGTGTAATTCTATATTCCAGATTCTAAGAGTTAAACCTGATGGTAGAGAATAAGACAGAATTTCAACCAAGTCCCACAATTGGATGGAGTCTTGGGCTGGAGCTCGGAAGATATGAATTCAAATCTAACTATATGTGACCTAAACAAGTCACTTGACTGCTCAATTGTAAAAAATGGGTGACAATAATATCTACTTTGTAGGGTTGTAGTGAAGACTAAACATTTGTACAGAGCACTCAGCATAGGGTCTGGTATGTAGTAGTACTATGTATATGGGTATACATTTCTTCTTTTCCTAACACACCTGTTCCAGTGAGTGTTGCAGGGAATATATATATTAGTATATATATATATATATATATATATATATATATATATATATATATATGTGTGTGTGTGTGTGTGTGTGTGTGTGTGTGTGTATTTTGTTCATGTGAGGAGACTCCCTACTAGTATAGTCTTAATTAGTTTTCTAGAGCAATGGTGTTAAATTAAAATGGAAATAGGGGGCTATTAAATGGCACATATGAAGGCTAAAACCACATATTAACATTTCCTAGGTTTTATTATATTTTAAATTTATATTGTTAAATATTTCATAGTTAATAATTTCATCTGGTTCAGGCTGTGCTTGAGAATGTTGCACCCCCATAATATTTGACACTTTGCGCCTAGAGTACTAACCCTAGAACTAACTTGTCAGGATCACACAGCCAATATGTGTAAGAAACATAACTTGACTACATGTCTTTTGGGCTTCCCTGTCAGCTTTCTATTCACTCTACCATATAAAGTAAGCATTAAATAAAAACTTACTTGCTCAACTGGCATCTACAATTGCAAAAAAGGCCTTATTCTCTAAGTAAGAATGAATTTGACTCCTTGTAAGGAACACTCAGAACAGTGATCTAGTGAAATACAGGTCTGCTATTCACTTCATCAGCAAGGTTTGCTTGGCTGCGATTATAGCAGTCTATACCTTAGAGTCCTGCTTACAGTCCTGTAAAACTCTCTTTTGTTATCTCAGAATATTCCCTCTTTCCTGAACTCTCACTCTATCCAACTAAATGGATGTCCATGTTTCTAATGAATTCACAAAGTATGAATTTATATGTTAATTTAACTTGAAGGATTTTACCAAGTTTTTCATAGAATTCCTCTACTTCTTCAACCTATGCAACTGAATTTGGTATGTAATTTGCAGTTATCATTATGGTGGTCTTTTTTTTTTTTTTTTTTTTTTGAAAATATCAATCATGAATAGTGTTAGGTGAGATGACACAGACTCTCAGGAAATCATGTTTTTTGTTGCCTTTGGGTACATAATAAAATCCAATTCTGTCCACTTCATTATTTGCCTTTCCAAAGAGAGCCTGTGATTTATCCTTCAGTTTAGCTGCCTCTTCCATATATCTTTTGGGTTCATTTATATTGAAAATCTCAAACTGATATAATTCAGTTTTTCTAGTCACCTCCTTCATCACTGGAAAAGCATTTTAAATTTAGAGCACCAATGATAGTATCATAGATCTAGAGCTGGTAGGTTATCTGGTTCAGTTACTTCATTTTATAGGTAAGAGATTTCAGGTCTGCAGAGGTAAAGTGCTTTGCTGAAGGTCATATAGTTAATAATTAACAGAATTAAAATTTGAACCCAGACCATATGATTTCAAACCCAGAACAATTTCTGAAAGCCCGAAGCCATTGCCACCTCCAGCCACTATGAGGTATCAGGGAGGGTTTTTGTGGAAATGGGAGAGGGGGAAACAATATTAAGTAGGATTTTCCTCACAAAACAAAGAGTTGATAATGATATAGGATATAGAAGAAAAAGTATTGTGGACCTCTTTCCAACTTCTTTCAAAAGATTATATTTATTTTAAAATTATTTTTTACAGTTTTAATAAACAAAAATTGATTTTCTCTATTTACTACCCTCCACCCCAGTGGAACAGAGGAAACTTGTAATAAATATGAATGGTAATATGAAGCAGATTCATGCATAGGCCATGTCCAAAAAGGCAAATCTTAATATGTATCTGTACATCAAAGCTAGTTTTTCTTTAGTCTAATTTTCCCAGTGTTTCTTCTCTTTTTTCATCTTATAGTAGTGTTTGCTCTAATATTGATGACCAAACAGTTCCATTTTCTGCTATAGGTTTACATGCCTCTGCTTTCTCCTAATTCTTCTAAATATTTGACAACTTGTTATAAAGGTTCTTTTGATGGATTATCATCCATGTTCCAGTCCTTATGCATGGATATACTAAAGGCCTATGTCCTGGATTTTCTTCTTTTTTTCTTTCTATGTTTTCTTTCAGTAATCTCATTCGCTCCCATAGAGTCAATTATCATTTCTGTATAGACAACTCACACATTTACATAAGAATAACAACAAACATTTATTTGGCATTTTAGTTTTGTTTCAAAGAATTTCATATATAAAAAGCACTAGTATTTTGTAACACTTTAAGGCTTTCAAAGTGTTTTCTTTATTTATTTACCTTCATCTTTATAACCCTGGAAAGTTGATGTTAATATCCTGTTTTATAGCTAAAAAAGAAGTAGGCTTGGAAAGGTTAAATTTCAAATCAATTTAATAAATCTTTACAAAGAATCTACTATGTGACAGACATTGTGCTAAGTTCCAGAGATACAAAAAAAAATAGACAAAAAGCAGTCCTTGACCTCAAAGAGCTAACACAGGGTAAATAACATGCAAATATATATATATATATATATATATATATATATATATATATATATATATGTATATATGGAAGTTATCTAAAGAATAAATAGGACATAACAGAGGAATGATGCTGGAATTAAGGGGGACTGGGAAAGATTCCCTGGAAAATTTTAGTTGAGACTTAAAGGAAGCCAGGTAGGTCAGTAGTTGGAGTGGAGAAGGGAGAGCATTCATGGGAGACCATCAGAAAAAATGCTCAGAGCTGAGTGAGGGTCTTATTCATGGAACATCCAAGAGTTCAGCATCATTGAAACAAAGAGTATGTATTGGGGGATAAGGTATAAGAAGACTGGAAAAGTAGGAAGGGAATGATGACTTATTTAAGGTCATACAGCTAGTAAAATTCTAAGGCAGGATTCAAATACAGATCTTCCTAACTTTAAAGCCAATGATCTAACCATTGTGCCCCCAATCCAATTCCAACTTCTCCTTTCAACTTTAATCTTAAATTACCAATTGTTTAGTGGATATCTTTGCTTGGATGTTCTATAGACATCGCAAATGTTTTCAAAACAACATTTATGGTCTTCTCCTCTCCCCTAATTCTTATTTCTTACTAATTTCTGTAGACAGTATTGCCATAATCTTAGTCATGTTGGTGTGTGATCTTATGGCCATCCTCAAGTTTTCCTTCTCCCTTACTTTTTACATCCAGTTAATTGGTAAATTTTGTTGATCTTAACTCCATTATATCTTTTTTATTTGTTTTTTTCCTCTTCACTTAGATTGGGGTACCTGGGTGGCAGAATGAATAAAATGTTAGGTCTGAACTCAGGAAGACTGGAGTCTCAAACACTTACTGGATGTGTGACTCTGAGCAAGTCACTTAACTCTGTTTGCTTCCATTTCCTCATTTTGTAAAATGATCTAGACCCATCTCTAGTCATCCTGATCTATATCTGGCCACTGGACCCAGATGGCTCTGGAGGGGAAAGTGAGGCAGGTGATCTTGTGCAGCTTTCCCTCCCTTAAATCCAATTCACTTGCATGTCAAGGAGGTGATGTCATGACAAACAACATCTGTAAAATGTTTTAGAGAAGAAAATAGCCAACTATTTCAGTATCTTTAGCAAGAAAACCCTAAATGGGGGTCACAAAGAGTAGGACATGACTGAACAACCACAATGAACTACTTAGATGGATGACATCTTAGCTCTATTCATTTTTTACATGATAATGTAAGACTTACTTGGTCTGTCTTCAACAGGGCTGTTAAATTGAAATTCCTAAAGCAGTAGGAATACTTGCTTAAGAAACTCCAGCCTACCCTTCCTGCTGTTCAGATAAAATAGAAATCTCTCTTCTTGGCTTTCAAAGGCCTTCCAAATCATAATTCTCCTTCACATACTTGAAATTTCAGTCAAACTGGGATACTTGCTGTTTCTTGTACCATCTCCACCTCTTTGCATAGGTTTTCTGTTCTGTGTCTTAAATATGCCCTTTTCCCACTTCTGCTCCATAGAATTGAAAGCCTCATTTGAAATCTAACTTAAAATAAGTCTAACCTGATCCCTAAGTCTCTTTTTTTTTCTCCAATGAAATTACTTTGTATGTATTTTCAAATGTTACTTTTCTATATAAACATTGCTTTCACCCAATAGAATGCAGGGTTCTTGAAGACATATACTATATTGTTCTTCATTTTAACTTTTCCATAAAAAATAATGTCCAGTAGGTAGTAAAAATTTAATAATCACTTAATCAATCAAATAACATTATTAAACCCTTAGTATTTGTCATGTACTATACTAAGAATTGGGTGTAGCAATAAAAAGAAAAAACAGTCTCTGTCCTCAAGTATTTATATTCTAATCTTAGAGACAACCTGCATATAATAGTGACATGCAGTTATCTCTTCAGCATTGCAGAGGTTAGGGACATGGTGCCCCCATGATCTGGAAAATCCTCCACAAATTTTTTTGAGCCTCCCTTTATACAAGAGAAGAAATCTGAATTTTTTTTCTTCTTTCTTTTATGAGGTGTTTACCGTATTGTATTGTAAAATCTGGGGTAAGAATTTGATCATAAGCTCTGTTATGACCTTTGCATATTGTCTATGGCTTCGACAAAACACCCTGCCCCCAAAATTTCCATTTAATTTCTTATTCTGACCCATGATATATTTGAAACTATGAAGGGGAAAGTCATGATATGTAAGGGACAGCCATAAATGAATACACAATTACCTTAAGAGTGAAAACCTTTGGTAAGCAGGAAGAATTGAGAAAGGTATCTAGGCAAAGGTAGCTTTTTGAGTTGAAAGCCAAGGATTCTAATAGAGTAGATCACTAGGGAGAGCATTCTAGGAGTCAATAGATATGACAGGCTACATAATTGTTAAACTTTCCTAGGCCTTAGTTTCATAAATATAAAGTAAGAAAGAGTTGGACTTATTGTCCTTTGATGTTATTTCTAATTTTGGTTCTATGAACCTATCATTTTAAATGCCTACTGAATGAATGAAACTCTATTGAGAACTTTTTAGCATCTTGAACATCATTTATGCAATGCCTTCCAGAAGTGCTTATATAGTTGATATTTACTTTTTAAAACCTCTCTTATCTTCAGTGATATTATCAGAAATACCTGGAATTAATGAATATAATTTTTTCAAAATCTACTTAAATCTCAATGTAAGTGCACTGAGCTAGGAACTAGGGTGACATACACAGCAGCAGCTATAATCTCAAATTCTGACCAAATTATTTCAGTAAAATTAACCTTGGTTAAAAATATAATTTATTTGTTTTATGATTTATTTTACTGTCTGTCAAATTTTTTCCAGGTCTAGAGTTTACTAGTCCATTTTATTGCTATGAAAATTTCCTAAACCAAATATTTTTACTGGGTACCTTGGTACTTATTTTGACTGGGTGGAAGAGAATCTTTTCTTTTCCCCCCACTTTAAATCATTCCTTTCTCTACATTTATGGCTATCTGACACATAATGGAAACAACAGCCCTAGGACACAGGTTGGAAACTATTTCTATTTAACTGCAGTGGCTATTTTTGGGACAGAAAGACTTGTTATCTTGATTTCTGGGATTGAACACTAAAGCTACAGAACTAAGAATAATATTGGAAATTTGACTGTTGATATAAAAAAAAGACTGTTTATTGGATCATCTTTCCCCCATTTGTTCTTGAATTGGCCTGACTCTTTCTGACATGCCCTTACTGAAAAGGTTAAAAACTTAGTATGGTTCATAGATTGGTCTCCTGAGACAACTACATGATAGTTTCCGAGCTGCAGCCATCACTATTATAAAGCATATATGAGAAATTATCCCAGCTAGTCCACTAAGGCAGACATGTTCATCCATAATAGCACTCAGCAGGGACAAAAAAAGAGATCCACTTAAGATTTTATTTTATTTTTTAAAGTTTGAGAAGACTGTGGCAAAATCAGAAATGAGGTGATATGATTGAAAGCAGGGATTTTTTTCCTTTGCTTTTTGATAGCATTTTTTAAATAGCATTTTATAAATATAGCTAAAACCTATAAGCAAGAGTCCCAAATGCTCCATATTCAACCTCATCCCTCCCTGACAGGAAGAACATGCTGTATTTGTAATACCTGGGTTTACTTTTAGGATTTCTGAGTTTGTGGTGTGCAAGAGGCCATTCATAAGGATGAACAGATTTTGGTGCAGTTTATCTCAGTAAGTAAATATACCACGTAATTTCTGGAGTATATTTATACAGGCAATTTAGATTTAGATACAAAGTCTGAAGTGAAAAAGAATGGAGAGAGATTTTGCTTGCCTTTCTAGATATGCAGCTCAGAAATGTGTCTGTATGTGTGTGTAAGTATACATATGTACACACACATATATACATATATATTACATGTAATTTATAGTATTTAACTTATTCACTTAGTATTATTTATTTGTTTAACTGTTTGTATGTGCATTTATGTTTATGTATATATGCATACGGTTGTATCTACACAAAGTATGACCTTTATACGGTAACACTACACTGTCTCTTACTAAATTTTACTGAAGTTGGTAAATTTTTAGTGACACCTTTAATAGAAATAGGGAAATTACTTCCCCCAAAGCAGATAATATGAATAAATTCCTTAAGAGTGCAGTGTTTTAGTTCTGTTTAAATTATCAGGTCTTAGCAAATATATTTATGATTTTTGTCCCTGCTCTTTGTTTTAAGTGGACTTGTGATTTTGTAGGTCTAAGTAGTTCCCAGTGAGAAACTTTGCCAATGTAAATTCTAACCATTTCTGCTATTGTTAACTTTAATTTAGTTAATTAGGAAATTAACCAAGGCATTGAAGGGTTAAGGATTTGCCCAGGCTCCCAAATCTATTATGAATTTTAGGGAGGACTCAAAAACTTAGGTCTTCAAGACTGACCTATTTATTGCCTCATGCTACCTCTCCAGAATAATATAGACTATCAAATTGTTTTTGTCTTTTCCCTTTTAATTTTCCTACAATATTATTTTTCCCTTTAATTAATGATTCTTTTCTGTGTGCAGGAATCCCTGGGAATTTGATTAAAATAAAGACATAGTGTAAACCTCATCATTGTCAAACACTTTAAAAAACTGAAAACATTGGGAATTGAAATTTTGTTGGGATGTCTTCAAACGTTGATGCTTATTTAAAGGTCATTCATTTTCATTTCTGTCAAAAGAACATTGCTCCCTATTCTCATCTATTTGATCCTAGTAGTTTTCCTTCTTCCCCTTTTTCCAAGAACTTACTATGTGGGCTGGTCATGTTGAGATCGAATATAGAATGTATCTGGTAATGAATGCATGGTCCTGGGGTATGAGAAATAATGGGAGCAGGATCATTCCAAATTCCACTAGAGATTGTGTTTCCTAAATCAATGAACCAGGGAAGGTTGCTAAGATACACTAGCCCCATCTCCTCCTAGGGAAACAGAAGGGGGGGAACAGAAATGGCTCACCTTTTGCCTATTTTGAAAGCAGAGTTTCCTTTTCTTTCTTGCCCCTCTTCATGAACAGTTGTAGGTTATGTAGGTCAGAGATGGAAAAGTTGGAACACATTGCTAAAAATAAGAAAAGTTCACA